>NW_008582673.1:1290-1618 GCF_000691845.1 Merops nubicus | reverse complement strand
AGCAGGACTTCCCTGGGCTGCCTGTGGCTCAGCACGTGTGGGGAGATGGTGGCCGGGCTGTGGGGCAAGGGCAGGCAGTGACCTGGGCATGGCTGCTGCCAACACTTCCACAGACCCACCTGGCTCTGCCAACAACCCCAAACTGCACGTTTCTGTAGTGGTGGGACCCTCAGGGGTCCCTCAAGGGCTGGGCACACGTGGAAGTCAGCACTGCAGTCACTCTGCACCAGAGTAAACGGGCAGCACGTGTCCCTTCCCGAGGCACTGGCCACAGCTCTGTAAGAGCAGCCCAGGCAGCTGTGGGGGCTGTCCTCTGGGGGCTGGCAGA
>NW_008582673.1:462-1243 GCF_000691845.1 Merops nubicus | reverse complement strand
GGCCCAGCGTGTCCGTGCAGGGGCCAGCTGACAGCCCCCACCCCACAGACCCTCTGCTGGGCCACCTGGCACACGGGGCAAGGGGGAGGGAATCTGGCAGCACCAATGCAACCAGTGCCAGCAGAAGTGGCAGAGGCGTGGGCTGGGGCACGCCCGAGCACCGTGGGGATGCAGATGGGTGGGAGTAGGGCTGATGGGCAGCACCAGCACGGCACTTTGGTGCCAGCTGCTGCCCGTGCCATCTCCTCCCTGCTCTGGGTGGCACAGGGTTCGAGCTCACCTCTCCAGCCCTGAAGATGAGCAGGGGTCCGTGGTGGGGCCGGGCTGGAGGGATCCCAGTGCTCCCCAGCAGTGGGGGAGCTGGGGGTGGCTGCTCCCTCCCCACGAGGAGCAATTGCTCCTGATGAGGTTCAGCCCACGCTGCGTCGTGCGAACCGCGCTCGCCGCCCCCATCCCCCTCTCCCTGCCCCCCTGGGAGCCTCCTTGCATCCCATTGTGGCATCCAATCCCTCCTGGCAGCTCCGAGATCATTTCCAAATCCCATTTGAGCTCCTTCGCAGGCGCTTGGGATCTCAGGACCCGCAGCTGTTGGACCCACTAGACAGAAACTGCCCTCTGTGCCTCCTCTGCCCCTGGTGCCTCCTCTGCCCCCTGCCCCTGTCACCCCTGTGTCTGTCTTGATGCTCCACACACCTAGATCAGGTTCTCCTCTCCTTAATTCTCCTCCTCAAGCCATGGCCACCTCTGCTCACAGCCCCGGGCTCTGCTGGTCCCCGTGGGA
>NW_008582673.1:0-264 GCF_000691845.1 Merops nubicus | reverse complement strand
TGCTGCAGGGGTGCAGTGTGCTCACTGAATTCAGGTGCTGGCAGTGCCAGGGGGATGGAGCTCACCTCCTGGGCTGGGGACACCAGGGGCTGCTGGGGCTGAGAGCCAGGAAACGTCCTTGTCACCCATTTCTGAGGGGTCCCTCTCCATGAGGCAGCACTTCTGGTGAAGTGGTTGCTCCACAAGACACCGTCTTGGGAGGAAAGCTGCAAGTTGGTGGATGAAAAGCTGCCCCCCTCCCCCCAGCAGCGTGGGCACAGGGCA
>NW_008582672.1:11792-12095 GCF_000691845.1 Merops nubicus | reverse complement strand
CCGCCACCCCAGGGCTTCGGCCCCGCTCAGCACCCCTTTTCCCCCGTTCTGGCTCCCCCAGCGCCCCTCTCCCCCGTTCCCTCTTCCGCAGCGCCCCTCTCCCCCAGCGCCCATCTTCACTCTCCGCCGTCTCCACGAGCGTTTTCCCCACGGAGGCCTCGCACCCCGGCGGGAGATGCGGAAGGTGGACGCTGGCAGGAGGGAGGTCCGAGCGAGGCAGGCCAGGGCCGAGGAGCGGCTTATGAAGTTTTTCCCCGCAACGCGCGTGGGTCGCTGAGGAGCCAAAGCGATCCCTCCGCGAGG
>NW_008582672.1:0-11661 GCF_000691845.1 Merops nubicus | reverse complement strand
GGTGGGAGTGCCGGGAGAGAAGCGTGGCTAGTCAGCAGCCCAGGCACCCGCAGCTTGATTTGTAAGCTGGCCAGCAGCTCAGGCGCCCACAGTTTGGTTTTTCAGCGGTTATTTTAACGCTGAGGCAGGGTGTAACCCAGCGGCCCGCCGCGATCAGCGGCTTTCCCGGGGAGGCGGCGGGGGGGACCAAAGCGAGCTTTTTTTGCCGTCGGGAGAGACACAGGCAGAGCGCTGCCTCACGTGTGTGAGGGAGCCTCATGTAGGGTCTCCAGCAGTCCTGAAGGCTTTGAATCACTGGAAGACGAGATGGGGCTTTTAAAGACACCAGATCTTGTCTGACTGCGCTATTCTAGTATTTGTTACGTTGACTTTCATCTTATGAGATTGTTTTGTAAAGAAGCTCACTGTGTCTCTGTACTGGGATTCTTTGGGCAAGAAATTGCATTTTCTTCCCCTGAATGAGTCCAGAATTTGACAGAAGTAGTAAATCACAAACACTAAATGAAAGTAATACTGAACTTGTATTTCAGTAGCCTTATGTTAAACTGGGGAATTTATACTGTTAACAGTAGGATTTTTTTTTTGCTTTCTGATGCTTTTTAATACAGGCCCAGTCTCTTGGCCCATATTCATATACACTAGGAGTAAGTAATTTTGGTGGTACTCATCACCTGAGTGCAGCTTGAAAGAACAGCTTTCTAGCTTCAACTGTTACTCAGGCAGCTGGCCAATGATTGAGGCAAAGCTATTTTGCTCAGTGGTAAACTCCGTCTTGTGGATTAACACTTAAATTTTGTGGTTTACCCCTCTGGTTATACATAATTCCACCATGCTAAAAAATACCATACTATATGTTTGGTACCTATAAGTGTTTTAACACTGTATATCTCCATTTATAAATCAAAAATTCAAAACAGCCCAACTGCCAAATGAATGAGGTGATTGTTTGATATTGTATGAACTAAAACCAAGATATGTCCAAATAGAAATACACTGCATTTTTAGAATTGAAAGTGCTTCAATAATCATTTTCTTAAGGGCTTGCAAAGCCAAAGCTCTTCAGGTACAACTCGAATTATGCAGTTTTATTTTCAAAGAGCTTTCTGTGTGCTGCATTTTCCATGACTTTCTAATGAGATCTCTTTATTTCCTGGTTATAATTTTTTTTTTTCGAACTGTTGATCTGGAATGATTTATCTGGGATCCAAAAATTATATTGTTCCTGTAATCCTCTTCACACAAACTACAGTAAGATTTTGTAGGCTAAATTTGTCTTGGCCCTCTTAAAATACTTCATTCCGTTCCATAATGTTTATGAAATACTGTACTGAAAAAATGGAGTATCCCCAGAAAACACATCTTAAAAACATTGGACTTTTGGAGAATGGACTGTGAGTACATTTGGAGGGATACGTGCACCTGATATCCAGGAAGACTAGCTGGGCATGTCCACTTAGTGAACTAACCAAATTAAGCCAGTTTGTCGAGTGTTTAGAGTGGCTATGATTTTGCTGATCCCTAAGGAAGAAGTGTGATAGTGATCCTTTTAGTTTAGTGACTGCATTGTTGAAACTCTTGATCCCTTTTTGGCAAAGACAGTAGCTCTTGTACAGCTGGTTTGTTTTAATTTAGCAAGCTTGCACATAAAGTAGGTGGGAAACAATAGCTAGAAATAGATTGCTCAGATGAAAACGAAGAGTATGATTTGGTCTGGCGGTTAAGGCATGAGGATTAAGTCAAGTGTGCCTGATTCAGCTTGTTGTGCTGTCAAAGTAAAACTCAATTAGACATTAACATCGTCTTAATGAGAATTTATGACAAGCTGGGGGGTTTTGTTTCCTGCAGATACAGTTTTCATAATGGAATTATATTTTAAATTTCTTCTGAGATACTAATTTCTTAACTAATGCAGTAATTAAAAGCCTTGGTCATGCATACAATTTCTCCTTTTTGCAGCCAGAGATGCTAGAATTGAATGTAGGCTTATTTTAAAAACAAACGAAGCAAACCAAACTATATCTGTCCTTATTTCACTTTGTCTAAATCCTCTGTCAAAAGATTACAGGTTCTGATAATTTTTTTTCTGCTTTTTATGGCTCACCAGCATGGCAGAATAATGAGGGCAAAATATGTCTAAGTTAAAATGTTCTTAGTTCAAATAAATACCCTAAACAGACTGTCTTGTTTGGAGGACAAAGCATTCTATACAACGCAGCAAAAGTGCTAAAAATTGGTTTAAAGCTATTGCAGTATCTCGCCTTAGTCATGGTTTCCATCCACAGTGGCTTTGGACTAGCATGAGGGCTCCTCTGCCCTTGAGGTGTTGTGGAGGCAAGGCATCTGTTGAATAGCCAGAAATATCAGTAAGGCTAAACGAGTTGGTGTCACTGAATTAGTCACAGAGAGAGTCTTTGGGTTTGGAACTGGCAGGAGCCATGCACAGCCCGAGTCCTGAAGCTGGTGCTCTTTTGAGATGCATGGTACAGTTCTACACTTGCCTTCAAAATTCACGTCGCTCAAAGCCTGGGGTTTGGAGAAGTCTGCTTTTGATCTTCAGACACAAGGTCTAGAACCTTATTTCCATTTTAAGAAGGAAGTTTAGAATCTGGTACCATTGTGTGACTGATAGACATGTTGCCTTACCCCAACCCTGCTGTAAATGCTGGCATGTGTTTTAGCATTCCCTGTAATCCCAGTAAATGTGCAGTGGCACTTCTGAAGACTCCCAAGAAATGTAATCATACTTGTTTTCATCTCTAGATGATTTTAAGCCAGCATCGATTGATACATCTTGTGAGGGGGATCTCCAGGTTGGTAAAGGAGATGATGTAACAATCACTTTGCCACATATTCCGGTAAGTTTGTTATATGCCTCTCCCTGTTTACTCTCCAACAGATTTGTAATGTAGTTACAGACTGATGTAAATGTTATTTTCACTTTCATCTTAATACTGGTGGGTGCAATATTTGAGCAGCCAGACTTGTAGTGTGTTACCTTAGGAAAAGACTGTACAACTGAATTTTTGTAAAGGGTTATATTTGCAAGGTTCCAGTCTGCTCTGTACTTTTGATTCCTTCTTACTATGCCTTGGATAACAAGAAGACTTTTACTGTTAGCTGAAGCACTATACCTGGTGTCCATCATTTTTAGTGCTGTGGGTTAGGGAAGCAAGGCAGAGTAATTTGGGTTTTACTCAGGATTGGCTGTTCAGGAGCCGCAGGCAGGCCTGCAAGCGTGTTCTTCCTATCACTAAACCGTGTACCGAGAGCTTAGAGGGTTCCCTGCCTTTAGTTTTGTCAGTGGAAGCGAGGGGGGCAGTCCTGGTGAGTGGCAATGAAGTGGTTTCCCATCCACTTCCTCCTCAGATTAATCCATAAAGATCCGCCGAGTGAGGATGATGGTCAAACAGCAATAAAACAAGTGATCAAACTGTTTATAGCTGCAGCTGGTTTGTAATTGAAGGTTCAGTGGTTTCCTTACTAAACAAAAGAAAGCTCTTGCGTGCTGGAGCGGGATGTGTTTATTAGCTGCAGTTAGTGCTGTGTGTCAAGCCAGTAAACCAGAATTCACAGCCATTGATGGGTTGGTGGTTGCAGGGGTCGGTCACCCGTTCGGAAGCTGTGAGTCAGGCCCTTTTGGGGTGGTCAGTTCAATGTGTTCGTGTTTTTATTTACTAGGTGATGGTGCTGTGATAATCTGTGCCAAATGAGGCGTTCACCTGCTTCCCCCTGCTGCCCTTTTTCATGTGGCTTTGCTCACCTTCAGTGCTGCAGAAGGCCACGTACTGGTTTTTGTCTACAAAGTGGATGAATGCGGTAGTGCTGTTTGCAAGCAGTCGCAATGTGATTAACAGCAGTGGCATTCACCTTGGACTGACTGGGAGCAGTGTTGTCAAACGGCAGCACTGGAGTCTCCCTGAAGCTCTGCACTGATGAGTTTCAGGGGATTGCCTCCCCATGAGCGTGAGCAGTGTGAAGCTTGCCGTGGGCCTGGGAGGCAGCTGCCCACACTGAGCCTGTGGTGTCCCGGGGCAGAGCGGCCAGCGGTCCGGGCAGGGAGCTGGAAAGTTCGGAGTGCACTGGAAAACAGTGAGGAGTTCTCAGGTTGTGTCATCCTTACAAGGTTTACTGAATTTTTGGGATCCTGCTTCAGTTCTCAGTTGCCCAACAACTGGATAGGATTCAGATTCTGAGTTGTTTTCTTGAAATTGTTTGGCCCCTGAGGGTGTCTCTGATAATTTACTCAGTGGAGATATTTTAATGTCCCTTGCTGCTTGAATAAATTGAAGTACTGTTTCTACATGTGGATTTAGTGGCTTTAATGTTTGATAAATCATCTTGGTTGGGGAAGTGAAGAATTTCTGTTTGATAAAAAAACCTCACACCTGAAAACAAATGGATTAAATGTCACCTGTTTCACCTGCCACCTTTTTCTATCCTGTAAGCAGCAGAATCTGTAAGCCAGTGTCATTTAGACACTAACATAAAACCTAAACATTGTAACTGGTAGGGTGGGACTGTTTATTTGCCTAAGTGGGGTTCTGTTTCTGCTTTTTATTTTTAACCAAAATCACAGTCCTTGTTGAGTTAGGAGGCTTCTGGGTAGCAGAATGATAGCCAAGAAACTCTGATCAATTCTCACTGCATTTGTGCATTATATGTTTTGTGACTTAGCGGTCAACAGCAAGCAGGATTTGACTTTCAGCTTGCTTTTTATTCTTTCAAATGTTGATTTCCTCTTAAATGTAGGAATTATAAAAATGTAATGTGCCTTTGGAGACTGGAGTTTCTTGAGACATCTTTTCTGTATCTGTATCTCTTACTGTATCTTTTTCTTCAACTCAGATTTTTCACCCTTACTATTCTGAAGCCATTTTAAATTCAAACCTCTTTATTAGCAACATGGAGAATAGGAATTGCATTCTGAGTGGTTAAAATACAATTGTTCATTTTTGCTACTTGGAATAAAATGACAAAGAGTGCAGTTTGTTCCTATTCTCCCTGATTTTGGCTGCTTTGCTACAGCACGTGCAAAGGTGCACGTGAATAAACTTTACTAAAGAAAATCTTTTGTGCAGTAGCTATACATCACAGAGCAGTCTGAGAACCCATTTCTGCGTATCCTCTCTGATTAACGTGCCCCTGCTGGCCACAGCCAGGGTGTGCCCGTGCTGCTGTGGGCAGGGGGGCCGCGGGCTCTGATGTGCCCCAGCGCCAGGCGTGTCGGCACCGGGGCGGCCCCGGCAGCCAGCACCCAGCACCACGCCACTCCCCACTGCCTCTCAGCCTGAGCTGTGAGTGCTCTGGCCCTGTGCAGAGCTGTGTGGGCTTGGGTGCTGCCTGCAAGGTGCTAAAATACCCTGTTTGGTTTCGAGAAGACGTTTCATTGTAATTGTATGGCATCTACGTGCTAACCTGTCTTTGGAGGAGGCAGCTGTTGCTAACAGTGTGACAGCTGCTTGTAACCCACTATGCCAATACTGCCTTTTGGAGAGCTAGATAGATAAATGTAGAGTACAAAGCAGTTTAAATTATTTTTCGTTTGACCAGCTATTTCTTCAGGCAACAGTTCTGCTACTCGAACAATTAAAGCTTTATTTCTTACACAAACCAAAGATTTCCAGAGGAGAAATGTCAAGAAGATTTCTGACACTTGTCAACAGCTTTGCAAATTACCATTTTGGGAATGGGAACTGTAAATAATGGCAACCATGGAGAAGATGTTTTGTCACTGCAGAGACACTTAACATGATGAAAGGCTTAATATTGCAATGAGGAAGTGTCTGATCCACTGCATGTAACTGCATTTTTCCCTTTTCGTGAATGAATATTTTCTGTAGGAGCTAAACATTAACTGAGCCTCTTGGTCAGAACAATACATATATTAATTTATCTCAGTGTTTATAGACTTTCAGGTAGGGGAATATAACCAAACAAATGTGTGCTCTTTCTTTGATACCAGGGTTCAACTCCACCAATGACTGTGTTTAAAGGAAATAAAAGGCCATATCAGAAGGACTGTGTGCTTATTATCAATCACGACACTGGGGAATACGTGCTGGAAAAACTTAGTAGCAGCATCCAAGTCAAGAAAACAAGGTAAAGCTGGGGGGACAGGGCTGCTGATAGGATTAATTCATGCTGAAGTTTCTTCTTCGGACTGTCTTTTTAACCAGAACTCTTGATTTATTTTATTTTGTAATGATGTTTAATTACTAAGTCTTAAGGGCTTTACGTGACCAATTACCTTGTTTGAAAATGCAAATAGGAGTATGAATCCTAGAGTTAAGAATGTGTAAATTCTCCACTGCTGAAAGGACATAATTATAGTTCGCAGTGAAACAAACACCTCTGATGATTTGAAGCTTTGGAAGCTGGCTGAAGGATGGGGTATGCTTCAGGGATCTGTCGTTAGCTGAAAAAGAGCATGGAAAAAGGATTGTTGAACTTTTAGGTTTGTTCCCTACAGCTTCCTGTGGGAGTCATGATCCTTTAATAATATACTCTAGGGAATGTGAAGCACTCATCCCTGTACTGGGTCAGTGATATATAAAGTGGAACACAAATCCAAAGCATCCAGCTGGGGGAGAACTGTAGAAATAATGGCTATGAGGTTTTGCCTAGATGGATTACTGAGGCCAGAAATCCTCTCTGACCCAATATTCTTACATCACTACACAAATGCTACAAAGTGTGCAGTTGGAACATTAATCTTGCTGCTGTGTAAGAAGTCTCTGGATCATGTTCTTTCAGCATCATTGGACCACAGGTTATTGAGAAAGTGAAAGCACTTCAAATGTCTCATGAAGAAGCAGCTCATAAATAATTTTACAAGTTTTACATTAAAAAAAAAATTACAAAATGCTTTCTTGCAATGTAGAGCTTTTAGCTGCTAAAACTACTAGAAATGTGGGTTGAAGCTCATCAGCAGTTGTCTGGAAGTTTGCCAAGAACCCCCTGAGTTCAAGGTAGATGGACTGTAACCCTCCTCTGGATCAGTGGTGTGAAAGCTCATCCGTGTGGCATTTATCTTGTCCAGTGGATATCAGCATGTCATAGGTGAGATTTGAATTCCCAGTGTAAGTTCTGCCGGAGTTTTTCCAGGTGAATCTTAAGGCAGAAAGGAGCAAAGAAGTGCAGGAGGGCTTGGGCTCAGTGAGGTGTTTGGATCCAGTGAGTTTTGTCGCCAATGAGGCAGGGTAGTAAAATATTTGGGATCCCTGTTTTAAGAAGTAGAGCTTTGCAAAGTCATTCAGTTTCCTAGACCAAAAGCTTTGTGGTTTGTTGCGGTGTTTTTCTGTTGTTGGGTTTTGGTCTTGTTTTTTTGGGGTTTGTTTGTTTGCTTGTTTGTTTGTTTGTTTTTCCCCCCATGGTTACTTTGATCTTTAACAACCTGGTGACACTCTGTGGGAGCAGAGTTTTTAGTGTTAACATCCTGATGGCATTCATGGGAGAGTAATTGCACTTGTACATAAAACCTTTAGTTCCAAGAGCATAATTAATACTGGAAACAGTCTTTTGGTTTTACCTTTCGTGTGATACAGGGAGTGTATTCCCAAATCCTTATTTTTGTTGTAAATGGCTGTATAATCTACATTAATGTGGTGTCTAATAGCTGCATTTCAGTGATGAATGAAGAGGTGATTCTGTGCTTAATTTTTGAGGTTGCAACTACAGTTGAGTGAGGCCCAGAGCAGAGTCAGTTACCAGGAGGGTTTGGGTGAAGTGCCAGGCAGTCCCACATGGGCCAGTTGGACTCGTTTCTCTGGGATTAGCTCACAGGCAAAGGGTGTCACACTGCGGAGCTGTGGCCCTCCCAGAACTGAGACTGAGTTTTGATGTCCACATGAGCTGCTTCTGTGCTACCCTGCCTAAAGCCATACCCCCCCAAAGGCTTTGGGCTTGTGCGATAAATAGACCACACACTTTGACCTCATTTTGGGGCACTGCAGAGGGACCAGAGTAAGTATTTTGTTTCGTTGGGTTTTTTTTACGCCAAGGATGTTGACTGTCCTACAGTCTCAGTCACGTCATCGGTTCAGTACAAGGAAGAAATACCTAATTTGAGTTGAACAGCTAGGCATAGTGTTATTCTTGAGACTGTTTCCCATTAAGAGATCAGCTTAAACTATTTTTAAAGGATAACAGCAAATGAGTGAAAAGCAGGAATTAAAAGCTTGCATGCCATATTTAACAGTAAGAGTGATTGCTCAAGTCAGGTTGACCTCTAAGAGAGTTCAGTTTGAGATGCTTTAATTGAAGTGAGAATATTGTTTCTTTTACTGTGATGGTTTTAAGCATGATTTCGTTAGGAGTGGATTTGTTTTATCAGATAGTTACTTTAAATTACTATGATTGCTTATCGTTTTTTAAAAATACTAACTGCTAAGTTAAGGCCTTCAGTGCTTTTCAAGTAGAGAATTTGGCATCACTGAACCACATCTGGAATTGAAAATACATCTTAAAAAGGTGTTGCAGTGTACTTGTAGATGCTTTTTGTTATTGAAAATGAGTTTCGCATGCACAAAGCTGTTTTCACTGTCTATCCTTACAAAACAGAGTAGAGGCCTGTAGGAGAGGAAGTCACAGGTGATGCACTAGCACAAGGATATTGAACATAGTTGCACAGTACCTCTGAATGTGTCTGGTTGTTTTTTCAGAGCAGAGGGCAGCAGTAAGATCCAAGCCCGAATAGAACAACAGTCTGCCCGAGCTTCTCAGCCTCCTTCACAGTTCAGAGCCCCAACCAAGCCAGCAGCTGGACCTAAAACTTCTCCTTTGAAAGATAATCCTTCTCCTGAGCCTCAGCTGGATGACATTAAGAGAGGTAAAGAAGGGTTTGTAGTTTCCTGAGTTTTGGGTTGTTCCCTCTTTCTTCTTTGTAATAAAAACTGTGACTGTGCAATTTATAAAAACATTAGAATGTTCAGGGATTAAATTAACATATGGACAGGTTTGTCATCCTTATGTCTCATTTTAAGGCACCTTAGTGAATTATTTATTCTCTTCTGCCAGCATAGATATTTATACTGCAGTCTTCTCTAGCATAAGAGAGAGTTTTCTCTTTCTGGGTAAATTTCTCTGTTCCAAACTATTTCTCTGTTCTGAAAAGACAAAATAAGCATGAAATCAGCCTGTAGGCCAGTTGAATGGGTGTCATGAGCAAGGGCAACAGCAACAAAAGCTAATAGTCCAAGATCTAGTTATGCAATCGAGTAACTTGGAGTACAGTTGTTCCTGCAGTGGGTGAGGTGGGAGCTGTTTGCCAGTGGGGTGGAAGTGCTGGGTGGACCTGGAGCTAGTGCTGTGCCAGGGGACCTGCAGCTGCTTTAGCCATGCTTCCTTTGCCCACCTCTCTCTCATACTGGGCTGTTACCCGTTTGTGCTGGGAATAACGCAGTCAGAATGAGGAGAAATTTAAATTTTTATTTAGCTTTTTTTGTGTTTCTGATTTGGTTCTCCTGTGTTTCTTGCCTGGCACCAGGTGCAATTATTTTATTTTAAGATTCTTGTTTCTGTCTAGTATTTTTTTTTCTGGGTCTCTTTTTTTCTCTGTCCCATATAGCTGTTTCTGCCTGTAGACTTAGCCTATGTTAATTGCCCAGATTATGTTAATTGCCCAGACTATGTTAATTTCTTGGCAGGGTATTTTTTCTGTTTGTGGTCACTAGGTGACATTTTTACTGCTAAGCTATCCGTCTGTTTGCATAGGTGCTGACTGGTCTCACTGTCTGGCAGCATTAGTGTTTTCAATACCTGGACTCTGCCTCTGAGAGTCTGTTAGCTACAGTTCCTTCCCTCAGCTGCATTGCCTTTTTTATTTTCTGAGTAATAGGTAAGGAGAAAGATAGCAGCTGATATATCAATTTAAAAATTTAATCATTTGTGAATTTTAAGTGTCGTTTCTTGTAGTGTGTAATAAGTTACTTAACCATTGGGGCACTCCTCTGTATACATACAGCAATTTGTAAAGGCCATGTTACAGTAAAATAATGGTGTGACATCTGTTCTACAAACACTGTTCTCTAGTGGGCTGAAATATAAGTCACATGGCTTAGAAGATTTAGTAATTTTTTTGCCAGCCAATCACCTTTTATTGTAAAGTACCTCCAAATAAATAACCCATAGGGTTTTGTTTCCAAAATCAAACTAAAGAACACCTGACTTGTACTAAAAATAGGCAGTCAAGTTGGTGTTCTGTAGGGAGAGTTGTCCAAGGACCAAAAGGAGCACAAATACCTGGGCATGTTTTGTTATGCTTACAGTATGTGCTCTTTATAGCTCTTTTCCAGCATTGATTATCTAGAGCATCATCATTATTAAACCATTTATATCACAAGAACCTACTTGGGAAAGGTAGAACTAAGATGGCACCATTCTATAATGAAAATAATTAGTAGAACTTAACTGTAAAAGCTGTGAGATAGTCTTCAGTCCTGTTACCTTCCCTTAGCATGTCTCTTTATGAATGAGGACTTGTAATTCTGAAGACACTGTTCTTTCCATCCAAGCAGTAGCTTTCCTTTTGGGTGAAGTACTTTCTTTGTAGAAAAGAAAGAGAAACAGAAAGCTGAAATTCTGTGGCTCTTGTTTAATAGGCACAGCACAGTACTTAAAACCCTCAAAGGAGGTGGAAAGGATCTCTGGGCTCTGACACTCTCGCTCCCAGTGTGCCCTGTTTCAGGCTGTGGGAAGACACACCCAGCCCTTCTGACGTTTACCAGTAGTTTCAAGGTAACCTCACTGCAGATTTCTGCCTGCCCCTGCCCCCCCAGCTGTGCATTCCAGTAGCTCCCCTTACCAACGAGCTGGCAGGGGAACTTTCAGGTAGGTCTGTTCTCTGCCCACGAGGCAGTGCCTGAGGGCAGAGGTGAAGCATGTGGGAGCTGAACCAATCCTTCCCTTCACACAGATGGGCCTTTGGGAGCCTCTGCCCAGGCCCTACACCAGAGGATCCTTTCATATTGTCCTCCTGTCTGAAGGGAGCGAAAGAGAGGGTAGGAGCTTGGTCTTTTCAATACTTGGCTACATCTGATAACATTTCACTAAGTGGTGAACATTTGCACATGCAGACCACAATACAGACGTTTATTTATATGAAATAATCAGTGTTTATCAGACATATTTGACCATAACAGAAATGTTTTCAATAACATTGACATAATTACAGCATGCTGTACTTGGAAAAAAACAAACAAAACAAGTCACAACTGCCACAAAACCACAGAAGCATATTTCTGGTTTGGAGACTATAGATTCAGTGCTTAAAACTCCAATCAGATCCTGTTTACCTAAAATAAGAGACCTAAATACCTAGCTCTGTTAGCATGCGTGGGCAATTCTCAGAGGCTTGTCCTTTATCAGACTTATTTATTGAATCTCTTTGGCCTATGGACTGTGCTGTATAGGTGATGACACTTGCTACAACACAGGATATTCTGACAATGTATTATCATCATCACTGTATCTTATAATTAACAATTCCATCACTAGAAGCATGTGGAAATTTTACATAATCAAGCTAGAGAAAAAAAAAAAAAATCTGGGCATTTTAAAGAGGAAAAAACCTTTATTCCTGTTTACCTTTCTTTTAGCTTTCCCCTGTGAATTTTCTAGCCTTGGAACGCATGGAAAGCCATGGTTTGGGGTCAGGGCAGCCCC
>NW_008582671.1:1916-3511 GCF_000691845.1 Merops nubicus | reverse complement strand
GGGCTCCCTGCCCAGCACCCCTGCCTGCCCCAGGGGTGCCCTGCATAGAAAAGCGGGACCCTGCCACTGCAGGCAGCTCTGCCTGCTCCCAAGGGGGATTCGCTTTCTGTGGTGCCACCCTGCACCTCTGCTGGGAGCTTTGCCAAACATCCCTCGTGTCCCCAGGGGAATCAGGGCTGGTTGGACCTCAGCAGCCTGCCCGGGCCCCGAGTGGGTGGGCAATACAAGATAGGCAGGAGCATGTCAGCCAGGTGGGCAGGAGAGCAGCACCCAGAGGACCAGGTGATGCCACAGCACTGCTCCTCACCAGCCCTGGGGTGTGCCAGGCTCCCAGCAGCAGAAAATGAGCACACAGGCTGGCAGGGAGGACTTGAGGAGTCCAGCCACACCTTAAGAGAGGTCTGGTACCCACCAGCATATTTGCAGACCTTCCTTGGAGGCCACCAAGAACCCGCTCCCTCTCTGTGGGTGACCTCAAGCATTCTGATACACACAGGCATTCCTCTCCCCCCTCCTCACCCATCACCCATCCCTACCTGTCCTGAGATGGTCCTCCAGGGCCTCAGGAGAGGTGGCAGGAGGGCTGCACTGTCCCGGGGAGCTGTGGCGGGCCTGTCGGGGGGCGAGGGGGCCCGCGTTGGGGGCGCGAGCCACCAGCAGCGCCCCAGGCAGGTCCCAGCAGCTGCTGGTGGCTGTGGCAGTGGGAAGGGGCTCACCTTTCAGGGGCAGCTATTGGATCTGCTGCCGGGAAGCCAAGCCTGGGAGATTCGGTTACCAGCACCCGGATAACAAAGACCTCTGAAATCTAAGCCCCAGGAGGGTCATTAATTGTCCCCTTTCTACTTCATTAGCAGAAGAAACCACCCCTGTGAGGTTGAGGAACTCTGGTCCTCACTGTGGGTGGAGAAGGCTTGGACATGAGCTGTACCTGGGTAGCAGCGACAGAGTCTCACACATCCTCAGCCACCCATCATGGCCAAGAACATCTGGGCACATGCTGGTCAGCAGAGACACTCATCACACTCCAAACCACCCTTCCTCCCCGAGGTGGTCTAGGCTGCAGGGATATGGCTGTGACCAGAGCAGGAGGGCTCAGTGAAGCTCCAGGCTCGCAGGGGTGGATGGACTGGGGCTGGCACTGGGGCTCCAGCCTTGGAACAAGCTGGCAGTGCCCACGTGTGGGATGGTGCTCCCCATATAGACCCTGGGGATCACCTCTGCCACAGACACATCCATGACCGGACCCTGCTCTTCCAGCTGGGGCTGCAGGCTCTGGCACTGGGGGGTGAGCTACCCTTGGCTCTGCCAGGGGCAACAGAATCACAGACTGGTTTAGGCTGGAGGGGACCTTTAAAGCTCATCTAGTGCAGCCCCCCCCCACACACTGAGCAGGGACATCTGCAGCTAGAGCAGGTTGCTCAGAGTCATGGCCTGATTTCCATGGATGGGGCATCGACCACCTCTCTGGGCAGCCTGGGCCAGGGGCTCACCACCCTCACTGTAAAAAAAAATGTCTTCCTTCTATCTAGTCTAAATATCCCTCTGTTAGTTTCAAACCACCACCACTTGTCCTGTCCCTCCCCACATCTCCTCCA
>NW_008582671.1:748-1709 GCF_000691845.1 Merops nubicus | reverse complement strand
CAGGGCAGAGGGGCAGGATCCCCTCCCTGCCCTGCTGCCCACACTGCTGGGAGTGCAGCCCAGGCTGCTGGGGGCTCCTGTCCAGCTCCTCACCCCCAGCCCCCCCAGGGCCTTCTCCCCAGGGCTGCTCCCCAGCCCTGCACCCCCAGACACTCATCACCAGGCTGGGGAGAGTCCAGTGCCCCTTGTGGGCACCTGCCAGGTTCATGGCCATGCGGGACCCTGCGGAGGTGACAGCCCCGGGGTGGTGGAGACTCAGTGCCCCTGCCCAGCCCCGCCCCAGCAGCATCTCAGCCTCTGAGGAAGGCTGCTCCGAGCAGGGGAGGATTTGAAATGGGGAATGTGGTAGGGTAACAGATGCCGGACCCAGGATCCTGGAGGAGGAAAGCAGCTCCTGGTGACACTGTCCTGCCAGGACACCCAGCAGCGTTTCTGCGTGGGAGCAGGAGAGGGCAGCAGCTCCTGGTGCAGGCAGCAGTGCAGGCAGGGGTCAGGCAGCTCCCCCGCCGCCTGCTTACCCAACACTTCAGCAGCCCTCGGGCCGCCTTCCCGGCTCTCCTCGGCAGCAGGGACTGGGGGTTTGGGGAACCAGGAGCCTCCCGGGGTCACGGGGCTCTGCAGACAAACTCGGCCCCCTGAGGCGGGCGGTTGGGAGCAAGGCAGCAGAGCTGGCAGAGTGGCCAGATCCTCACCCGGGATCCTGACACGTCTCTGCCACAGGTCTCCCCAGGCAGTGCCCATGGGTCCATAGGCATGGGGATGGCACCCCACGGCCTGGCTCTGCCCTCCCTTTGCCAGGCTGGTGGCAGGCAAGGACTGGCAGGGCGGACAGCTTGGGACAGGGCTGTGCCGGGGATCACAAGTTTGGCCAAACCCGCTGGCCGAGGTGGCAGCAAGGGCTGTGTGCCCTGGGTGGGTCAGGAACCAGCTGCGTGAGATTCCCGCTGTGCCCTGGCATCTC
>NW_008582671.1:0-690 GCF_000691845.1 Merops nubicus | reverse complement strand
GATGGTCACCTGCTGCCTCCAAGGCCGTGTGCCCAGGGATGTGCAGGCAGCTGGGTGCTGTGGGTGCCCAGGCACGTCCCAAAGCTGGCAAGAAGTTACTTGCCCACCCCAAGAACCACGGTGGGCTGGCTCATCTGCTGCAGGGATAGGTATGAAGCAGGCAGACATCAGCCCCTTTGGGCCATGGGAAGCCCTGGCCAAAAAAAACAGTATGGGTGAGAGGGGTGGGCTTGGCTCTGTGCACAACTGGGGGTACCCCTGGCACTGCCCAGGGGCAGGGACCCGTCCCTGTGGCTGCCTCTCCTTGCAGAAATGTGCACAGACACCCAGTGCCTGCCCTCCTACCCCACTGCTGCCCCTGCCCACCAGCCCTGGCACCCCCCTCCCAGATGCCAGCAGCACTGCGGCCCATCGAGGGGTTGTGCCCAGCTGCCCTTGGCCACTTCTGCCCGTTGCATGCCAGCCCTTGGTGTGGGGGTCTGCAGTCCGAGCCACCCACCCTGCCTCCACCCCACAGGCAGGACCTGGGGTCCCTGCCTCCACCCCACAGACAGGACCTGGGGCAGGAGGAGCCCCCGGTGACAGGGGCTGTGCGCTGCCAAGGGCAGGATGACACCGAGGGGCACGCTGCCTGACACCAGCCTTCAGCCCTGGCTCCGTCAGCCCTGCCCAAGCACCCGAGCCGGGGCA
>NW_008582670.1:14423-16365 GCF_000691845.1 Merops nubicus | reverse complement strand
GGCGGGCTCTGTTCACCACAACAACTTTGCATTGAGGTCTCTGAAGCACATAATGTAACAGACAAGAAAGGGAAGCTCTTAGCTATTAGAGAGGGTTTTCCTTCCTCCAAGGGTCTTTGTGGCCTCAGTTTAATACAAGATCAAATAAATTATTATACCCAAGGCACTGCCTGTGCTCTGCTGGCAGTATCCTGGGATTTTACATTTCTCTGTGTATGTTTTTGTTTTGGGTTTGTCCCGGTGTCTTCATGTACATTCTGTTTGATCTCTCTACATGTTGTATATTCTTCTTGTAAATAAGGACAATATCTCCATATTTTTTTTCCTCTTTTCCTTCTCCATTTTATGTCCTTTTTGTCCTGAGGCCTTGTGTGGGCCAGTTGTCTTTAAGCTCATTTCTAGTTAGCTCTAAAGTATGTCAAATTAAATGGTGTTTTTTTGAGTGTAATGCTGGAGCATGTCTCTTGTCTCTTTTTAGGTTTTTGTAAACTATAGCAACAGCTTCCCTGTGCTTGAACTTAATTCTTCCCTTGCTTGTGCATAGGACACAGTGTACTAACAAAGGTGTGAAAATAACTGGGAAGATGTTAGTTCTTCTTTAACAAAAAGTTTCTGATATGTTTGTATGAATGTGTAAGGAAACAGCAAGTCATTTGCCTAAGATAATGTAATAGGTAGTGTTTTCAGATGTTGCTAACATGTTGTCTGTTTCTGATTTTAAACTGCTTGCACATTAAGTTCTACACCAGACCCTCACTCATTTCCTTTAACTATTATTGTATAGATGTAAGAGACAGAATATTTTGTTTTTAATGTTTATGCATAAGCATGCAAGCAAAAATGGGTGTCACAGTGTTTGCGTCAAAAGCCAAATTAGCTCTCCATTCTATTTTATCCTAAAGGAAGAGGACTATCCAGGAGCTATTCAGCTGTGCTTGGAATGCCAGAAAGCTGCCAGCACTTTTAAACACTACAGTTGTATAAGGTAATGTGACATAGTGGAGATTTCAGCTTCTGTATTGTTTTATTTGTAAGTGGCATAAATGAATGACCATTAATTCTCATTCTCTAAAGCAGCTTTTGATTGAAATTTTATTTTCTGTTTAGAAAAGCATAAACATCCTCAGTAGTTTCTCCCTTCCCTGTACCACTACTAACCAACCAGTCTTCACTATCTTAATGCTATATAATTTGTGTTTGGACTATCTCATTGTTTTGTAACAGTTGTAGTATGTTGGCAGGTAAAGCTTCAACTCAGACTGAATTGTAACTGTGCTACAACCTGCAGCCTAGGGATACCTGAGCTAATTTTTTAATAAGTAACTTTATATTCTGGAATTAATTTACCTACAGCAACATGGCTTGTGGAGCATAACTTACCTTGGTTCTTGGCAGTGAAATTAGCACATACACAGTTTTATGCTGTCATAGAGAAGTTTATTTCAGAACCAGAAACAGTTTGAATACCTGCAGTTCCTAACTTAGAAAGAATTGATGATGCCATTGCTTTTTAGAAAAAAAAAAATTAAAAAATTGGGTAAACATTAAGTTCAAATTCATAATAAGTATGACAATAAAGGAGTAGATTGAAGTGAACTTTGATGCACTAAGAAGATCATTAGATGAATTAAATTTTCTTTTTATATTTATTTAGAATTCTAACTGAGTAAATGCTAACATTGTTTGATCTCCTGTCAGAATGCTCTCTGACTTAGAAGAGCCAGAATTGATGAATACATGTGCTTTACCTCCCTCTGTGTTCTGAATGTATGCATTGATGTCACTTCAGAGTAATGACTCATAAACCTGAATTTCAGTTTAGGATCTGCTTTTGAGGTATAGTTGTTTCAGGATGATTGAATTACACAATCGTTTATGTTGGAAAAGACCTTTAAGATTGTCGAGTCCAACCATTAACCTAAGTCCACCAATTCCACTGCTG
>NW_008582670.1:0-14411 GCF_000691845.1 Merops nubicus | reverse complement strand
CTACATGACTTTCAAATACGTCCAGGGATGGTGATTCCACACTTCCCTGGGCAGCCTCTTCCAGTGCTTGACAACCTTTTCAGTGAAGAAATTACTCCTCATATCCAACATATCCACCTTGTGTGGATATAAATTGTCTATAAAGCCAACATTTGCCTACATAGATTGAATCCTTTCCTTACATAGTTGTGAATGAAAACTATAATTTATTTATTTGAATTGGGAAAAATGTCTGATTTCTCTCAGTCTGAGAGACTGACCCCTGAACACCTTTTGCTCTTCTTAACTCTACTTTCTGTAGAGAGGTGGGTCTTGCAGTCTTCTGTACCCATGTCTTGTATATACTCTTCAGTGAGTTCTCTTCAGTATTTATTGCTCTTTCAGATACTCTGTACCTCCAAACTTTGGTCTAATTTAGTCTCCATATCTTCTGCATTTTTTTCTTTTGGAGAAATTAGCAACATTTATTCAGCTTGAAAAGGCAGCTTCATTTCTTAAAATCTTACAGTGCTCATCTGGAAAACCTTGCTTTTTTGAGATTTAGGTTAAATTACACAGTTTCTTTAACTTAAAGTCTGTTTTGTGTAAATGATACAAAAGTTTCTGTTTAATGTTGAATCTCTTCAAGCTTTTGTTGCAGCTTCAAACTTTATCTCCACTAAGTGCACTATAACAAAATTTGGAACTCAAACAGTTCATGTTTTTGCCATTTGGAATGTTTAACTGCAGAAGTTACACACGGCACAGTGTCAAGATACATGACAAATAGCTGTGAGGATTTACTTTGTTGCTGCACTCAAAAGGATATCCTTGCATCCCAGAAGACAGTTTCTTGAAAGAAAGGATGTTGACAGAAAAAATTGGCACCGCTTCTATATTCTGAGGGAGTTTTTTGAGCTTGTGTGTGTTTGCATTGTGAGAGCAGCACAATTCAGCTGCAGATCACAGACTCGGTGCTTACATGTCTGCCTCTGTGTGCAATTGTCCTTGCAGAAGTCTGAGAGAGTATGTATTGTATGGAATAATGTCTCACTAGCAGGGGACTGGGCTGAATGAATAAATAAATCTTTTGCATTTCTGTTTAGAACTGCAGTAAAAATAGCTAGTCAAGAAAACAGGTGTTCTAGCACTTGTAATGTCCTTAGACGAGGTGTCACCTCTGCATCATGCTATCACGTTTTCACAGTATCCCTTTGACTATCCTGTGCCCACATAACATGAATCGGTGCCTGCCTTTGTGCAGTCATTCTTCCCATTTTTCTTCCTAGGTGGTGGTAAGAATTGAATGTAACTCCTAAAAAGCACGGTATTTGACTTGTTAAATGCCAGCTCTTTCTGGTGCAGTTTTTTTTTTTTATTTAAATCTTTCTTTGGAGGGCGTTTTATTCAGGTAATCTAACAGAACCAAAAAAGGAAACATGATGGATGCATCATTTAAATGGAGAGAACTAGGTAGGAAAGCTAGAATGTGTCGTTCAGTAGTTAACACAGGCCTCTTAGGAGAAAATTTGGAACTCGGAAGTAAGTTGACTAAAATCACATGTGGCAGTTATCCTGTGAAAGCTCTGTGCTTTCTATGCTTAAACAGAATAAGCTGCTCATTTCTTGGTTGCTCTGACACTTCCAAACAAAAACATAGTAGTCATATTTTGTGTCTTACTTTTCTGCCAGGCGTTCTGAAATTTTTAAATCTGTTTCTCTCACAGTAGCCATTTTTGTTAATCTTTCTATACCAAATATAGCTCACATAAGTGAAATGATGAGCTTAAAAAGTTTCCCGAGTGTTGTATGAACCAAAGTGGGTGTGGTTTGTTTTTTTTTTTTTTTTTTTTAATAGTGTTTCTGTGAGGGGTTCCTGAGCAACAAATAAAAGTTACTGTACCATAGTCTTCAAAGACACTGATCTCTCTGGGTGTGTTCTGCTATAGACCACAATGCCAAAACAAAACATTTGGAGCACACATTTAATGTTTCTTGGATGTTGGGAATACCTTTGAATGCTTGGCTAAATCTCAGCAGGTTGAGGTCTTGTCTAGGCCCTCTTACCGCTGCTGCTTTATTAACCTAGAATAATGTGCTGCTGCAAAGAGAGTTTAATTTGAAGTATTAGGAATACTGCAAATGCCTACAGTATGTGCCTTTCAGTAATAACAGTAGTGTGATGATGCTATTCTGACACTGTAACAGCAGGTTCATGATTCATGATAAATTACTGTCTTGTGGCTTAGTAACAGGAGAATGTGCTTTACAGAAGCAAGAAACTTGGTGTGAGATGTTAATATGATTAGTAGTTTTACTTTAAACATTTTTTTTTTTCTTTCATTAATAGCGAATTGAATTCAAAGCTGCAAGACACCTTAGAGCAAATTGAGGTAAGAATTAATATATTGATGTTTAGTATATATTAGTATTTAACCTCTAGGTACTAGAGCTTTCCAGCACAATTCTATTAGCAATTACAGGACTGCTGTGCAGATTTCTTTCAAGTACTGTCTGTGGAATGCTGTAGTCATTGCTATTCATGTAGACTCTTGTGTTGCAATCAACCTAAGTGCTCTGTCATAAGTTATCAGACTAAGGAGCCCAGCTCACTAATTGTGCCCACTTTAGAGTAGTAAAGCAGTCAAATAAAATAGCCACATAGCATTTGAAGTTGAAGCGGGCAAAGGTATGGCCCCTGTGTGGTGGCAACGCGTGGTGGTTTTCAGTACAGGAGCTGCTGTGCATTCTGTAGACTACTCCTAAATAGTCATGAAATAATGAACTAGCAGCATGCCCATAGGTTTGAGTAAGCTACACAACAGATCACATTTTCACTGGAAATTTTAGAAGTTTCCAGTTTCAGCAAACTGGAAACTGCTGGATAGTGCCAGTGCTGAGCCATAGGAAATGAGACTTACGTAGATGGGAAAGACCTGACCAAGACAGATCAATTTAAGTTGGGAGGTAGTATTGCTAAAGGAAATTAATATGAAATGGCAAGTATCTTGCTGGAAATTGATGGCAAAGAAGAGTTCAGGAACAATAGGAGTTCTTTTAACTCCATTACTAGGTAATTTTGAGCTGGAACTGTGCAAGCTTTTTTGTAAGTAGTCTAGTAACGCAGAGATGTGTAATGTGTGTGTAGTGCCTGTAGCGCCTGCACAGGTAACGCGCAGCAGTAAACTGAATTAGCTGTCCCAGCAGCTCTCTGCCTCTGATCACGTGCTCTTTAGAAAATAAGATCAGTGCATGTATTAGCAGAACTCGTTATTCAATTTCCTGTAGCATTAGAATTCAGTTATATTTCCTTGATTTATTCCTTTGTACTTTTGCTTCCTTGCAAAGCTTTTTTTGTTCTTTAACTCTTTCACTGATATATGCTCTGTTCAGAGCATGGCTGGTTCAAAAAAATCTAAGGAAATGGTTCTTTTCACTCTCATATAGGACAGTCATTAAACTAGTCTCTTTTTTTTTTTTTTCCTTAAGGTCACTCAGTTTGGCTTCCTATTGCTTTCATTTACTTACCCCCTTGTGAGCAAACGCTGATGTTGCTTAAAAAGAGATGTGCATCTTTGCTTCCTTTCAGTAACAGCTTTGCAGAGCAAATTCTGTTCATACTAAAATCTGTTGTCAATCTAAAATCTGCCATGTTGGTTGGTGAAAGATATTCACAGCTAGCTAAGTAGTAATATTCAAGATTGTTACTTAGTATTTGTGCATTTGTAGAAATATCTTATTTTGCTTTTGTAGAAAACAAGATACTTTTACTGGAATTATGTCTATGCATATGGGAGAAGAATAAGTCATCCTGGGGTTCATAGAGTATTCCTGTGAAATACATGTCATAATTATGTAGGGTCATATTATCCTTATTAATATCTTAATAATGAGTCTTCTCAACAGGTGGTTGTGTGGTGTTTTGTTTTTTTTTTTTTCAATCTTGTAGTTTAGGTTTTAACATTGACCTTACTTTTATGCTATGTTACAAATAAAATGCAAGATCACTGTAGTGGCAGGAGCCATTTAAAAATGGACCTGAAAAGATTAATGTGTTATGTGTTGAAGAGCTCTTCATGGTCAGTTTGATCATCCCTGTTTCTATCTTTGTACAGCTATTCTACATGAAATAAGAGAAGGAAAGAAATATTTTAAAAAATCTGTATGGCTGAAATTCAAATTGCTAGCAACCTTTCTAAGAATTTCTGAATCTTCAGGTTGCTTTTCCTTATATCATTTCGCTCAGGAAAAAATGTACTTTGTGACTGTATTCTATTCTTTTTTGTGCTTAAAGGAAATATTGATCTGCTTAAAAAAACTCAACAAAATCAAACACCTCCCTGTGCCCAAACCCAACAGCAACAGAAAACTCCCACCAAATCTCTAAAAAAGCCATAAATATTTTTTATTTAGCCATAAAGGCTACTTTTGGCTACAAGAAGTAATATTTGAGCACCTCAGCATAGTCTGGTATTGCACAGTGTTGGCTATTTTACAAGCATAATCATTAGGTTGTTTAAATCAACATCTTTTATTCACTTGTTATTAAGTAATGTATTATATGGCCTGGTTTTATTTTGTCTTTAATGCATTTTTTTCCTTCTATTTATATAGGAACAACTGGACGTAGCGCTCTCTAAAATATGCAAGAACTTTGATGTTGGCCATTACACGATTTTTCAGCAGGCTTACAGGCTGCTTGGGAAAACACAGGTTAGTACTCATCTTCTAAGTAAGTTGTAAAGAACAGTCATGTAGCAGCATGAAGCTTGGAGTGCTGTGATGGAAATGTATTTTCCTAATTGTTGTGATTTAAGCCCAGCCCACAAGCTAGTCCCATGCAGTCTCTTGCTTACTCCCCACTGTTGGGATCAAGGAGAGAATCTGAAGGGTAAAAGTGAAAAAAATCTCCTGGGTTGAGATAAATGGCAGTTTAACAGGTAAAGCAAAAGCCTCATGTGCAAAACAAAACAAGGAACTCATTCACCGCTTCCCATGGGCAGGCAGGTGCTCAGCCACCTCCAGGAGCGCAGGGCTCCGTCACGTGTAACCGTTACTTGGGGAGACAAACACCACTGCTCTGAACGTCCCTCCCTCCCTTCCTCCTTCTTCCCCCAGCTGGATATGCTGAGCATGACATCATATGGTCTGGAATATCCCTTTGGTCAGCTGGGGGCAGCTGTCCCTGCTGTGTCCCCTCACAACGTCTTGTGCACCCCCAGACTCCTTCCTTTGGGGTGGTGTGAGGAGCAGAAAAGGCCTTGACTGTGTAAGCCCTGCCCAGCAACAGCTGAAACATCCTGGTATTATCAGCACTGTTTTCAGTGCAGGTGTGATTCATAGCCCCATACTGGCCACTCTGGTGAAAATTAACTCTGTCCCAGCCAAAACCAGTGCACAAATTGTATTTGGGCATGTGAGCACAATTATTTATTTTTTTTTATAACTAGTTCCGTGTTTCTGAGTTTTGCACAATCTGTACCTTGTACGTGTACATTCCCATTTTATATTGTATTTGAATATGACAGGAATGAAGATGTGAGGAGACTTTTTTTTTTTGGCAACAAAAGATGAACAAGGCGTATTAAACCTGTACTGTGCACATGTTCTTAACGTTACATCTGTGTGCCTTGAGCCTTTTTTATGTGAAGAGGAGTATGTATGTCTAAACTCTCTGGTAGGGTGTAGTTACTTCTGCTGGTGCACTGCCTTGAGGTTAGGATGGTTGCTCTGGGAGGACAACAAACCTGTTTCCTTTGGAAGCAGACATGAAGTGTGGGAGCTCGTACTAAGCTCCTGTCCAGTAAAGGAGGCTAAGGAGACAAGAAGGTCCTGGATGTGATTTTTGTCAGTGATCAGCATTCATAACATTGTGAGGCACCTCCTGAAACGTTGATTTGCTAAAGGTCATGTCAAGTGCCTGTCCTCTGAAGACAGGACAAGAGCTCCCTTTGTTCTTTATTATGCTTGGGGTTTTTTTAATGTTGTTTCACAGCTTTTAGAAGTGTGTTGGACATTAGAATGCCTTGTTTTGATTTTTTTTTTTTTTTAAAAATTTTTGTTTCATTTTTGTTCTTTCTAATTAGAACCTTTCTAGCCAAGTTAGGTTTTTTTTCGCAGTTTGATTGTGGTAACAAGTGTAGCTCTGTGGTAGGATAGCAATGGATTTCTCTTCTCATACTTCGAGAATGTGCAGAATTATTGGAGTGTCTAAAGACTGCACCTTAAAGTCGGGGGAGGTTAATTAGACTTTTCCTTTGTTGGTGCATTGTGTGCAATACCTTTATCTACTGAACAAAAGTAAATAAAATGCATTCAGTGCTCTGAAGTCTAGTGCATGGTATGTTGAGAAAGGCAGATTTTGTTGTTGCAGAGGAACACTGTTTCTGAACAAAAGTGTTATTTGTTACTTTATGGTTTTGCATGCTCTGTTTTCATGGTAGTGACTTGTTTTTGACATTCTTTTTATTACTATTAAAGTATATATTTTGAACTTGTCCTGGAAAGAATTTAGTGGTATCATTATTGAAATGTCACCTATTTTTAACCCTTTTAATTAAACAAAATGACAAGGACCTTCAGTGTCTTCTGTACGTTCATGTTCTCATTTGTCTTTGTTTTCTTTGACTAATTCAAGTTAGGACTAGCTGCAGAAGATTGGTTATTTGCAGTAGGGTAGAAGCAGAAGGGATTGCTCATTGCTTACGGGGGGTTATTGAGTTCTCTACTCTTGTCAGCAGCAAGGAATGTCAAATAGCAAGTAGTGAAACTGAGTATTTTCAAATCTGCACGATCTGTTAACTTCATTCTGACATCAAATAAGTTTTAAATCAATTCTTATATACTATGCATACCAATTATTAGCATAGCTTGACACAATGAGAAAATTCAGCTTCTGAAGTGGACTAACATTATATACAGTTTATTAAGAAAGCATCAATAAGATAACTCGGGAAACAGCCTGACTTGAAACTCAGGCATGTTTGAAACATGGCAGAACTTACATAGTCACTAGCATTTAGTACACATACTGACATCTGTTTTTTTCTGGAAAAAGTAAGTAGTGTTAAACAATTTTTAATTTTATTTATTTATTTCAAAGAGGGTTTTCATAAGAAATGTATTGATATGATGTGCATGCCTTTCTGTAACATTTAGTCCTACTTTATATTCTTAAAGGAAGGTCTCAGTTTGGTAAATGGATTGAAGACTTTGTAATTGTGGGTTTAACTTTATTAATTGTAAAGAAAATATTTTTATCTTAGTTGGAAGTGTCTCCAGTGGAAAAAAACGGCACTAATCTCGACTAATTTCTTTTTGACACATTCATCAATGACTAGGAGGGTAAATGAATTAATGGGTAATTTCTGTAGTTATACATATTGTATGCACATAAAATTAGTATCTACTACAGTTAATGTCAAAAAAAATGGTGGGCTATAGAGGGAGGTTGCCAGGGGAAACCGATTTTACTGAACTCTTACATCGCTACATTGTAGTGTTGCCAAATCCTATGTTAGATATTTTTGAGACCATGATTGGAAGCCATGCTTGCAATCTCCTGTGTTCAGTACTGAAAAGGACTTGCATTAAAAGACATATGACAAATAGAATTTTGCTATTTGATTTCATGTTACTCCTTTTCTTTCAGACAGCAATGGACCAGTTACACATGCACTTCACTCAAGCCATTCACAACACTGTGTTTCAAGTAGTTCTTGGATATGTGGAGCTGTGTGCAGGAAACACAGACACCAAGTTTCAGAAGTTACAGTACAAAGACCTCTGTACAGTATGTAATTCTTTAATATATATATATATTTTTAAGCTGAATATTTCTACTGTTGTAAGTGTACCTTAGGTAAGTTGGGACTCAGTAGAATAACCCTGCAGCTACTACAGTTTCTTAATGCAACTCATAGGCTGCCTGAGAGGTTGTTTTTTCGCAGCTTGATGTTGATTTTGATTGCACTAAAGCTTAGCACTTTGTAGTTAGTGTACACACCAACTAAATAAATGTAAATCATGAGATGCAAACCGGAGACCAACATTTCAAAAATCCCATGTCTTCAGTATAATATGCCAGGGTGGTCTTAATGTATAAATGGTTGTGATTTTATATTACTTCCATTGGTTTAATTAAAATCTTTTTTGGGCAGATGTCCTGTTGTGTATTTCTAAAAATTTTCCTAAATGGACTCATTTAGCTCATTTGCATTGTACGTGGGCAGTGGGGGACTATAGTGGTTTTTGTTTTTTTCCCCTTTTGTTCTAATTTTTGTTTTTCTTTTCTGGAATTCAGATACTGGATTTTATATTAACATTTTTTTTTTTTTTCAAATTAATATTTTCAGTGATTTTTAAGCATTTTTGTAAGTTGTGTGCCAGTGCTCTCTGAGTCACCATTACCTTGTTGAGCATTTCTTTCACTAGCAATATGCCATGCATTAACTTGTGTGCCCATTCTCCTTTTGAATACTGCTGGAGCAGGGGAGAGTTCAACTGCTTCATCTTCAAGTTTTGATTTTTTTTTATTCTAGCATAAATTCAAAGAAATTCAGTTGTTAATTCCATTTAAGACTATGGAAATAATCTTGGTATTTAGTAAGTAATCCCTTCTTTCTGGCCACCTGGAACCCAGTATGTTTTCAAGTATAGTGATCTGCACAACCAAAGTTTAGATCATATAGCTACTAAAAGCCCTGAAATACAAAGAGTAACATAGTCTGATGAGTTGGTGGAGAAAATTGGTGCAACAGCTGTTGAAATGGCAGGTCAACTAATTGTTTAAATGATAAACTAGTTACTGTATTTTGTTCCATTATTAGCAAAGGTCTATAGAATCTGAGATTAAAGTGTCTCAGTAACGCAGTCAGTAATGTGCATTGACATATAAAGTTTCAGTAAAAAAATAGCGATCTCAACTGTGCCAAGAATTTGACTTTTCTTGTTGATCTGTCCAGGATGCCTAATTTATATGCTTGAGGCAGTTCTGGTTTGACAGGGAGTAGAACCAGAATAAGAATTAATTTAAACAAACAAATAAAACAAAAACAAAAAAAACAAACAAACAACAGAAAACATCACAACCAACCAACCAAGCAAACCATAAAGACAATGTGGTTAATATGAGGCCTCCAGATAGTTTTGCTAGTGACATCTATTAATGTTGAAGACTCACAGTTTTTGTGAGTCTGTGATCAGAAGCAGGGTGTAGGAGAATATGGCTTGGGCAGTATGTGCTGCTGCCAGGAGCATTATTTAAGTTTAGGAAGAAAGAGAACACAATTAATTACAAAATAAAGACATGCTGTTTATAATTTAATTTTTTTTCCTGAAAGCTTAAAAATAGGAGGGATATAAGTGATGCATTTGTGAAAAAATCTATCCAGTCTGTTTATTCTCCAACAAACTTAATAATCAAACTTATCAAAGTTTTGTTGCAGTTCATTGATTGGGAACCACACTTAGTGTTCAGAAAGCCACAGCTACATCAGTGGATGAGGATGCATTTCAGAGGGAACTGATTGCTTTGATTAAGGGTTTGCTCTCTATAGAATCCATGGTTGATTACTTTGGTGTAATGTTCACATGGCTGTTGCAGAAGCTGTTACTATTTTTGAAGAATTTTGTTGCAACTGTAATGCCATAGCAGCAGCTACATGATAAAAGCTAACTAGCCCTGCAGAAATCAACCGTGGACACTGAAGTAGCAATGGGAAAGTATGAACTCAGATAAGCAATATATTTTAGTCTTTCCTTTACCCAGCAAGACCCCTTCTGTAATGTTTTGAAACCTGCTGCCCCTGGTGGGTGGAGATCTGAAACCCTAAACCAGGTACAAGCCTGAATGAAAGGGGCGTACACCTGTCCTATTCCCACTCCCCTTTTCCTGTCTTCGGGACTTCCTGCCGAGGTCTATGAAGGGGCTTGTGGTTTCCCTGTGCTACACGTGGCTGTGGCCATCTTGGAGACCTGGGCCTGATCTACAGACTGATTCCCTGCTTCCATCCACGTCCAAGGATTGTGCATCCAGCTTCAATCCATCTCAATCGCCAAATAAAATTGGCGAACCCAATTATATTCTGTCCCGGTTAGAAGGCAGAATTGTGTCCCACCTCCCTTAACCCTCAGTTTCCCAGGTAGAGAGGTAAATAAGGAAGGCAGGGGTAATGAAAACCTTGCACCAAATTGAAAATTAACAAAATGAAATATATTATTTAACAGGGAACAGAAAGGAAGAGGGCTAGGGGTTTAAACAGGGTACAGAAAGGAAAAAGGGTAGGGGTTTAACAGGGTAAGGGGGGTTATAGGAACAACAAGGCAAGGAAGTTTAAACTTCCAAATATACAAAACCCAAATGTTGTGCTGAGGCTCCCCAGTGCTGGATCTCGCTGGATTGAGGTGGATTGAAGCTGGATATACAATCCTTGGACGTGGATGGAGGCAGGGAATCAGTCTGTAGATCAGGCCCAGGTCTCCAAGATGGCCACGGCCACGTGTAGCACAGGGAAACCACAAGCAGCAGCAGCAGCGTGTGTCCGGGGTGAAAGGCAAAGGAGCAAGACAGCAAGAGGAAGAGGCGTGCCTTTCTTACCCCCTTCATAGACCTCGGCAGGAAGTCCCAAAGACAGGAAAAGGGGAGTGGGAATAGGACAGGTGTACGCCCCTTTCATTCAAGCTTGTACCTGGTTTAGGGTTTCAGATCTCCACCCACCAGGGGCAGCAGGTTTCAAACCATTACACCTTCTTAAAGTCATCCCTTTACCTGACAATTTCCTCTTACATATTTCTGCTGCGTATCTTTCTCTGTGATAAGATTGATACTCTTCACCTAATGAATATCTTAAATCACAGTTGGCTCTTTGGAGCAGAGCAGATCAGGAAGGTAGGACAAAAGCCATCTAAGTCTGGTTTTAAACTACTTCTTTATACAGCTTTCAGTCTGGTGGGGCACCAGCCAGGATGACATTGATGTTCTACTGCAGTACAAGTATCTTATGTCATTGAACTGATGCAGTGTCTGCATGTCACAGGGGAGGCTGCATCTCTCTTTGATAGTGAGATGAGCTGACCATTAGACTGTATGGCTTTACTTCTGTATCTATATTGCTGTTCCATAAATATAAGAGGTAGTTAATATATGGGGCAATTGGGAAAAAAAAAAAAGACACTAACAAATAAACTTTGCACTTTTAGACAGCATTTGATTTGTTGACCAAAATCAGGCATTTATCACGTGTCAAATACTTTTGAAAAAGAAAGTGGTCATCCCTGGAGGTGTTCAAAAAGAGTAAATGTAGAACTTGAGGCTATGGTCTAGTGGTTAGGGAAATGTTGGGATGAAAGGTGGACTTAATGTTCCTAGAGGTCCTTTCCAACCATAGTGATTCTATGTCAAGCACCTCAGCTGTATGAATATGGATGTTTCGCATGTTTTGTTTTGCCTCTGGAAAAAAAGAACACAGTTGTTAAGTTTCACAATATTTTGGTTTTCTGTAGCATATTACATCAGACAGCTACATTCCATGCCTTGCTGATCTCTGCAAAGCCCTCTGGGAAGTCATGCTCAGTTACTACCGAACGATGCAGTGGCATGAGAATCATGACCAAGATGAGGCAGCAGCTGTGTCTTCTGGTAAGAAACTGTTCTGGAAACAAAGCTTCTGCTACTTGGAAATAACGTTTCTTGTGCTCAAGTTGTTAATTTGTGTGTTGATACGTTTGTGGTCTTGACTCGGCGCCTTCAGTGTTATTACGTACAGTGTGCAGCAAGGACTTGCTTACTTAGGGGACTTCTGTAGCCTTCAGTTTAAGGTTCATTTTTAATGAATATGTGTATGTGCCATTACTATGCTATAAACAGTTTTATTTTAAACAGTGCTTGTTGCTGAATTGGAAGTCAGCTGTACTAGATGACTACATAATCTGAGGATTTTTTCCCTTTCATACTGAAATTTTGTACTGGTCCTATATTAAATTTTTTGATCTGTCTCAAAATTTTCACTGCATGTTTAGCTGGGTGTATTGGGATACTGGATTATTTACTTAGGTAACTGAAGCATCAGGGAATGAATCTGTTGTAAATTTGTTGTGATTTTCAGAAAATGCGATTTCCTGAATGTTGTATGGCATCTCTAGTAGTGAATCTGTCATAAGCTATGGTCACAAATTCCTTGATAACCTTAGAGGAAACTGGCAAATGCCTGATCTTAAACTGTAATTTTGATTTTCTATTGTTGTAGTTCCAGTTTGTTTTTAGGACAGAAGCACAAAACCTTTGTCTGTTGCCTGACAAAGTCTCTTAAGTACATTTTGCTGGTCATATTCTAAATTAATATAAAATGTCTGAAGATAGACTTTATTTTCCTGCTAATCCAAGACGATTGTGTTTGGCAGAGGACAGAGTGTGACACAGTATTAAGATATATTCAAAACTCCCAATTAAATGCATTAAGTAGGTTGTCTGTTTTCTTACTTGTCGAGGGACTGTCGAATTGCTGCTATTCCTAGTAATTCCTCCTTGCCTGATTTGCATAAAACTTAGATCCTTTATGTTAGATGATAACAAGAAAGGGGAAAAAAGATGGAAATGGAAGTTAAGACATGTCTTGGAACACTGTGATTCCTACAGTGTATTTGAAGTCCCACATTTCTTTCAAAAGTCAGATATATTACAGAAGTTAATTCCTAAAAAGAGTAGATTTTATGCTAATTAACATTGTCTTCCTGCTTTAAATTTGAAAAGCTAATGAAATTATTTTCTTTCGAGTGTCCTTCTTGTATTGTGTGGAATCTAAAAAAAAAAGTGGATTTGTGGAAACATCATGGCCGATGAAAGTTTTATAATTATCAGAACTGAAATTCTGAGAAATAAAGTATGTTTTCTCCATGGAGAGAGAGAGGACCACATACAGGAGAAGTTTACCACACATTACAGTGCTTTTTTTGGAAGTTGATCCAGTGCTATGGAAAGGAAGGTTTTAGAATTAAATGTGGAAGAAATGAAAGACACCTGGTTATATAATTGACATTGTTTCCTGCATAAGCACAGATTAGTATGAGCTGGGAAAAGAAGCAAAGAGCATGCTATGTTGCTTGCATAGCTCGTGGAAAATATTTCAGAATTTTTCCTCACAGTTGCAGGTAGAATTTACTGAGGCAGAGTTAAAAATCTTGCTTCTGAAATTTTTAAGTTCATGTTTCTTGTCTACAGTCTGCAATATCTTAGACAGTCGTGTCGTAGAGGGTAAGCTCACTGAGCATTCAACTTTGTCTTTTATATTTGAAATATCTTTTTTTTTATTTTTATTGAATGGGGTATGTTGTTTACATAATGGCAATCAGAAGCTCTCCTGGTCTGTATTGGTGTATAATATTTATATATGTTTCATTCATTTCCTTTCAAAAGTTTAGAGCCATGGAGCTCTCCTGGAGTTTGCATAATGGAAAATATCATAATGGCTAAGGCAGAAGATTCATTATGGGTAGAAAACTAGGATATATTTCAAGGCTTTTGGAAGTATCTACAGTACCTTTCTCCTTTAGTTTCAGATGGCAGCAATGTGATTGGAACTGAAGAGAACAGTTTTGACCGCAGCTATGTGAAAAAGAAATTGGAACATGGTCTTTCACGAATATGGCAGGTATGTTTTTTGATTTTCTTTTTATTTTTCTCCCCCATAATATTTATCTACCCTCACCCAGTTTTTATTACAGTTGTATTTATACTGACCTTTTTAAACAAATTGCTCCAGGTATCTTTTTTTAAAAGTGGTTTGTTTTGAGCTAAATATATCAAAACTATGGAAATATAATTTCTGTTACTCAGTTACTAAGTTGCTGTGCCTACAAACTCAGTCAAGACACCAAACCATAGTAACACAACTTTCAGCCTGATTCCACATCTCCCAAACTGTGTACTGCCACACAATCTATTTTCTTCTTGTCCTTTTCTCTGTTGGCACAGTCACCCTGCTTTATGTTTCTGGTATAACCACCAGAACTGCAGAACCTGCCGTTGTGTGACCCTGCCTGGTTTCAAAATGTTTCTGGTCTGACTGTTGGATCAGTTTGATGTGCAGTGACACCCCTAAAGTATGGTGGAAAAAAAACTATAAACCTTTTACATGGCTAAATTGTAATATAAAGCTCTGCTTTTGCAGTGACAATAAAGCATCTAGGATTGACCTTGTGTTTTAGAGTGTTAAAGAAAATGATTATAATATCGTTTTAGAAAGTCAGTGAGAAATCATTCATGTTACAGAAAATTAATGTCTACTGTACATTTATACTTTCTTAGAAGTGCTAACAGACCAGAAAGTGCTAATGGACTAGCTTCACTTATTTTGTCCTCAGTGTATTAAGTATACAAAAAACTTGTTTGTGTTTTGTAGGATGTTCAACTGAAAGTGAAAACATATCTTCTGGGA
>NW_008582669.1:6947-8040 GCF_000691845.1 Merops nubicus | reverse complement strand
CTGTAACAGCCAGGGCAGCGCAGCCGGGCAGCGCAGGCTCTGCCCGTGCCCCCGAGCCTGCCATTTCTGACCCTTCCCTTGCCAATGGGAGAAGCACCAGAGGTGGGACCCGGGGTCCTGTGCAGAAGCAGTGAGCTGCCCAGCCCCTGGGGCTTGAGGAGCAGGTAGGTGCTCCGATGTGAGCTGTCGCTCCATTATCTCCAATCCTTTCCTGCGGGGCTGTGACGAGCTTTACAAGTGCAGTGGGCAGAGACCAACTCATCCACAGGAGCACCCAGCGCCGGGGCCCTCCCACCAGCTGCAGAGTGGCTGCGGGTTGTTCTGGCACCACGCGCTGTTTCACCTGCATACCACAGCGGGGGCCTGGGAATTAAGTGAACTCTAATTTTATCGTCAGGGTTCATTAGGTTAATTAAATACTGTGGATGCACTCTGTTAATCAGCTTTGTGATGGGCGATTTTTTTCAGGAGTCAAGGAGCTGCTCAGAAGCCGTTTGGCTAATGGCACTAAATCCAATTTCATGCAACAGCACAGCGCTGGGGAGATGATTAATGGGTTTCACGTCTCCCCATCTGTGGGTGCTGTCCCCAGCTCCCCCCAGAGCTGGGGGGGCAGAGCCTGCCAGAGTCCCTTGCTCCTTGAAACAGTCTTGGGATCTGGGCAAGGGAGAGAAGTTTTTCAGGGCTGGTGCCAGCATCCAGATGCCAGGCAGGGCCAGCCCAGCTGCTTTGGGTGAGCCCATCCAGGCACCCCAGCAGCACCAGACCCATACCCAACGAGATTTCAGCCGTCAGGGAGACGCCAGTTCGGAGCCATCACAGCAGGGAGCACTGCAGTGCTGCATCAAGGCAACACAATGATTTCAGGGACCAGTAATAAATTGACCATACAAATATATTACTGGATTCCATTTGGAATGGATTTGCATTTTCATATATCTAAGAGGAAGATTAGAGACACCTTCAAAAAAGCTCTCATGGGCTATTCCATCCTTTCTCCTCAGTACACAAGAGATGACTTTGAACTATAAAATGGTGTTGACTGCAAATTAGTTGAAATACAAGTACCCATTATGTGACCCCAAGGTTTTCT
>NW_008582669.1:321-6916 GCF_000691845.1 Merops nubicus | reverse complement strand
ATTCTCTCCTGAACAAGCAGGAGGACGTGACTGGTGATGGCTCGAGGTCTGGGCTCCTTGCAGAGCACAAGCGTCCCCACACCAGGGATGCTGACTGCAAGCAGAAGGGTGATCACAAATAAGTCTTTTTTTCCCACATGGCATGAGAATGAGGTGAGAAGAGGTGGGCATCAGGGCACACTTCAGCTAAGGTTGTCACAGCTAAGGGTCACAAAGGAGCTGGGCATAGCATCCCTTGTAAATTCACAGCAGCAAATAAAGGGCAAGTTTACTGGGACTCAGTGATTTTAGAGTGCATGATAGAAAGAAAATTCATCCCCATGCTTTGGCTTTTACAGGGACTCTGTGCTCATCAGATAATTCTGATTTTGCTCTTTGATGAGATTACGACTTTGGCTGCTAAAGGTAACAGCATAGATGTGAAATACTTGGGCCCTGCTGGCATTTGAGTCCAGACAGCACGACAGTCTGATTTTAGAAGTTATCAGGGAAAGACACATCAGGTGAATGAAAATGTAGCTAACCAGCTCATTTTTAGAAGTCAGTATGAGCCAGAAACCCTCAGCCGGTGGGCATCACTGACGTCTGGGGCTCAGGGTTTGGCCTTTCTGCCAGCAGCATCACAGCCGGCAGCATTTGCTGCTTGGCCAGGATGAGCCAAGTGACCATGAGCACAGGGTTCACCTTTGCAGCCAAATGGGCAGCACAGAGGCAGAGGCTTTTCAGACGGTTCCCCTTCCCTGGCCTGAGCTAACGTAGCTCTCGGCTTCTCCTCATACAGCCTGTGCTCCCATTCCAGCCACCACAGTGACCTCACCTGCCTCGCTCCGGGATGTCACTGTCCTTGTGCTGGAGAGCCCAGGTCAGCCCCAGCTCTGCAACTGCAAACAGGCATTTTTCCCCCACCATCATGTGAACTTGGGTGATGCTATTTTAAAAACATATATATGTCCCTGTGTGCTTTTCTTAGGGACAGTAATTTCAGCATCTGTTAAGGCTCTGAAGCACCTTGTAGCACTGGAATCGTGTGCTCCAACACTTGTTAAAGGACAGGATTATTTTCCATTGATTTCAGGCTAATCACACAAAGAAAAGCAACATCTGCTGAATGAATGGGCTCCCAAAGAGAATTACCCACTCTCACACAGAAAAGAATGGAAGAGAGTTGAACCAGCAAGATTCTCTTTAGGAAGAAGAACATTTATTTTTAGCCCCCTGTGTGGCCCCATTCATCCCTCTCTCTTTTCTGCCAGTGCCTGTCAGAGGCATGCAAATCCTGCCGGCATCGGCTTTTCTCCTTCCCCTTCATCATCCCCATCCCCACATCTTGACTCCCCCCACTGACTGAGCCACTCAGAAAAAAAAAAAAACAAAACCACAAAAAAACCACCACAATTTCTAGCATGTCATCTGTCTGTGGTGCACATGAACTTATTTGCCATCGAAATGGGTGCAACATAGATTACTTGAATCCATGCCAAGGTTACCTATAAAACACAAGTTAGCTGCACAAAGGTGGAGAGGGGAGCCTGAGCAATAAGGTGGAAGCAATATAGGAAACCATCCTAACAAGAGTGTGGTAATTAGAATTGGGCTGTTTGTTACCCGTCGCATGAAGAGGCAAGCCATAAATCAGGAAGGCATCTGCCGTGCAGGATCCAAGGGCTCTCAAAGCAGTAGGAAAAAGCCATCCATCACTGTTAGCAGAAGGAGGATTTGAGTTTAAATTACAGATCCTCAAACTATGTATTTGCAATTGTTTGGAAACAAAGTCCTCTTTAATCTCTCCCTCTCAGAGGTGGCTGAGCCAGTTACAGCAGGGTTCAGTTGGTGCCTAATCAGGCCCCAGAATGAGCAAAAAGGGAAAACTGAAGTGGGACCCAGGGGCTCTGATTCTTAACTGCTGCCTTCCCACTGAGCACCCACACCCACCCTCTTACCCACCTTGCCTTCATTCCTTTATGGGCATTTTTCCACTTCAGCATGTTTCCAAAATAAACTGGTCCTTGAGACAGAGATAGGGCAAGAGAAGCACATCTCAAGAGCTTTCCTCCTGCTGAACACCCACGCTCACATGTTGCCCTTCCCACTGACCTCTTTGTGCTTCCACCAGCACCTAAGCCTTCTGCAGGGAAGATGATCCTGAGTGCCCAGGGGATGCAGGCACGTTCTTCTGTGTCTGGGCCTCTGAAACCCCAGGCACTTGCTCACAGCCCAGGGCAAACCCTTGCTCTGCATTTTTTGATAGATGACCCTTCCCTGGGTGCCACCTCCAGCTGAGGCCATGGAAACAGTTTCCTCTGGATCCCAATTCCCAGCTCCTCCTGCAAGGCTTGGTCACATCCCTGTCACCATTACGCAGCCTGCAGCCACATCCCATGTCCTCCTCTTACCCATTTGTCATCACCCCACTGGTATGCCAGCATATGGGACAGAACCCCACCCAGGGTAGCGTGCCACCTCCCTCTGGTGGCACTAGTGATGCTGAGGCCCAGCTGTGCTTTGGACCCAGCAAACAGTGGCTGGGCATGAGGACTCTGAGCATCCCCACCCATCTCCCCAGCACCTCACCAAGGAGCTAGCTGTGTCTCAGGGTACACTGCTCCGTGCACCTCCCTCTGTCTGTCTGTCCATCCATTCCAGCAGCAGCAAGCAGCTGAGCACCCAGGCACCCACCCTGAGCTGCCCGTTCCTGAAATCCTGTACAATCTGTACCCATGGCAGCCAGGGCTGTTCACTCTGCTGCTTTAACTCTCCCCCGGCATTCGCAGGCACTGGGATTTGGGGGCTGATACACATTATTTTTTCATACGAATACGTCGCAAGGCAGGAAAGTTGAGCAGCAAACACAGAAATGTTCATTGCCCAGATCTGAGAGGTCCCTTAGGAGAATATATCAGAGTTATGGTGTTAGTATCTAAAATATATGGAGTGAGAGTGAAATAGTGCCTTGGCAGGCCATCGCCTACTGACAGGCTGTGGGAAGACAGCTATGGGAGAGTGGCAGAGCTTTGGGAGCTTTCCCAGTGAGGACAGGGACCAGCACGTGTCCCTGAGGGTGTCTGTGAGCTCTGAGGGAGGTGTCTGCAGTGGACTTTGCCCCTATGGGGCTGGGCGCAGGGTGTGTTTTTGGGAACACTGCACCCATTGGCAGGCACCAGCTTGCTGGCACAGCGACAGCACAGGCACGGCTGTGGTTTGGGCATCCGTGGGATTTTCATGTCCCCTTGCACCAGGAAAAGTCTGCATGGTCTCAAGTTTATCAAGGGTGAGGACCAACTCCTTGCACCTAGCAGGAGAAACGTTCCCCAAGCCTGGTGGGCTGGACGGGAGCGTCCCAGCCCTTGTCTCACCAGCCTCCTAAAGTCACTGCGTGTCAATCCTCAGATAAATGCAGGCTTCTGTCAGAATTAATCATTCTGGCAGTTTACAAGGCAGTTAAAGGAAGAGGCCATGTGTCTGATTATACAGGAAATAAGCCTTGGCAAATTACAAATATACCAAAGGTAGTTCCAATTAGCTGCAGTGACTCGTAGTGGGGAGAAGCCAGGAGAACAGCTCCTCCTCAGCTTGGTGTCTTTGCACTTGGGAACCGAGCAATAACATGTCTGAAGATCACAGGCTGCATTCCCAAATGAAGAATGTCAAGTATTGTATTTATTTATCAGCTGCAAGTGAGGCATTGCTTACAAGAATCTTGACAACTAGATGTGGTAATTAACATATCATTTGAATACGGTTACTTGCTTGTCACACAAATGAAGATGATCTTCCTTGCTCCTTGGTATGGAAGCTGAGAAAAGCCAGATTCCTTCAGATTCCTTCTTGTCTCTGTGCAACATAAAAGTTATGGCCCAAATCATGCCCTCTGGACTGGGGTCATAAGGACAAGGCTAGTGAGGTAGTCCTTGGTGCACTGGGCTCTACCTGCAGAGACGGGAGGTCTTGCTGTCTAAATTCCCTTGCATCCAGACAAAACCACCCTTAAGACCTTGCCTTCTGTGGTGATTCTACCTTGGGAACAGCACGATGATAACCTGTAATGGAATTTCAAAGTGAGGGCTCACAGAACCAGAACTCCAGTGTCCCATACCCAGAGTGGCTGCTCCCTGCTGCAGCTTCCTGGTCTCCCCATCCCGGGATGACCAGCACAGCTCCTTCTCATTTCAGGTCCTCACCCTCCTTCTCAGGGGCATCTGGCCCCCGCAATTCCCACCCCCCATGCTGTGCACAGACAAGCCTCCCATGGGCAGAGGCACCTGCCAGCCACCCATGAACAAATCCATCTGTATGTTTCTTCCACTTCTGCATCATTTTTTCCCCTCCATGCTGTGGCAGACAGCATGGGGCAACTCATCTCCCTCACTGGGAGCACCTGAAGAAGTGGTGATTTAAGGGGATGTGACTCACCTTGCAGTGAGGTGGGTTGGGTAAGGGGGTGATTGATAGGATTTTCTGGGTGAGTAGTACTGGGGAAAGTGGTGCTCTGTGTGCAGCTCACTGCAGGTGTTTTCTGGTTGTGTTTAGATGAAGATTCTGGGAGCTGGGGAAGGAGCTGAGACCTGGAGCTCTCTGCTGTGCTTGCTGTGGGGATGGGAAGCACTGTGCGTTGAGGAGGTAAGTACTTACTTTTACAATGAGCAGCTGTTAGTACATTTACTGATAAGTTTACTGACAACTTTTAACAACTGATTGTGCTGAGGACAGTTAAGAATGATGTCTGTGCAGTGTGTGTTTCTTACAATACTAGTGAGGCAAGTTTATCATTAATGGGTCAGTAAGATTAGAACGAGATAAGTATTGGATGGGATGGCTCCTGTGTGGCTGTGGAATGTTCATGGATGAGGGCATTGCTCCAGCCTGCTGTAGGGGAACCCCTGGTCCTGGGGAGCTCTGATGTGGGGAGTCCTGTGGGAGGCTCCCAGGGATGGGCTCCCACTGCCACCAGCTCCCTGCCGTGGCAGTGAGTCCCTGGCTGCCTCAAACCTTCCAGGCTCTTGTGGCTTACTTGCAGACTGGTGAGGCTGGCAAGGAGGACTGTTAATTTTAGCCAGCACCTGCTCTGCTCCAGGGAGTGTATTTATTTCAGAAGCACCATGTGCTTCTTTCTGAAACAAAAATGTTTCAAGACTTGGGGTTTGTGGACATCTTCCAAAAACCTGGGAAAATTGCAAATTGAAAGGAAACTGTGGTGCAAAGAATCAAAATGTCTATGAAGACAAAATCTGGGATTTCAAGTGGTTCCATTAACAGTCCATCCACTCTCCAGTGGATAGCAAAGATGAGACTGTGTTTTTAAAAACAGCTCTGAAATTGTTCCCAGTCCCACCTCAAAAATAAATAAACACATATGTGTGTGCCTGATGAGAATGAGCTCTGCCAGCTCATCAGAATAAAATGTCAGCAAATGCCAGCAAGTTCCTGACCTTAATTCCAGCAGACTTGCCTTTTTTTGCTTCTTTCCCAACCCTTGCTGTTGAGATGTTAATCACCAGGTTTTATTTGGCAGAAAAGGGATCTGCTTGCTGTGCTGATTTGCACACCTTGCTTAGTGCTTCTTCCATCTGGGACTGTGCAGGTGACTGGAGGGACAAGGTGATTCCCTGCCCATGGAGCCCACCATGGGTTCACAGGTAGCAAGCTTTGGGATGCTCTGATGCCACAGAGGTATGTGCTGTAGTGCACTCTTAAGTTGCAGGGCTGTGACCCTAAAACAATTTACTGCTACAGGATTTCATGGAAGGACATTAAAGCAATCCGGAGCACCCAACTATGAGCTGGATCCTACCTTGCCTATATGAATGCCTGCCTGGGGGCAAATTTGCTTCACAATTTATCGCTTAGAGCTGCAAAATCTGCTCATTTCCTCCCATAGCCATGCTCTGTGATGTTTCTCATTCCCACCAACATGCAGCACAATTAAAAAAAAATATTTGCATGCCTAGCCAAAAGGCCTTTTATTATTGCTCTCTGGAGGAGGGGCCTCCTGAGCACAAACCGTGCTCAGTGTATTTTCCCCAGAACCATGTGCAACGATGCCTGTGGAGTAATTGGTTATGGGTACATGGAATCACTCACTTTGACGTCTCTAGCAACAAGAGAAGCCCTTGGCTCTGCAGGGCTGTGGTGTGTGCTCACCACTGCATTGTCTGCAGATGGTTGTCCTCTTTTACAACCGTGCAGAGTGAAAGTTGCAGCTTTGCCATGCTGGCACAGAGTTTGAGGTACAAAGTGCTCTGCAAAAGTTGTTTCCCCACATCTCTCAGGCTAGATAAAGTATTGCAGCTGGTTTCTGTCCTGGGCTATGGATGTTACAGTAACAAATATATCTTTCTGCTGGAAACGCTGCAGTAATGTCATAGTGGGCTTTTGTAAGGATGAGACTCTATGGTGCGTGCTGACCCTTGGAGATCAGACTGTCTTTATAAAATGTTTGCACAGTATCAGCTATTCTCTAGTCCTGAAACTTCCCAAGGCTTTGTGATGCTTTGAAAAACGTTGTGGGCAAACTTAAAACACTCGTGATAACTCTTTCGTGTCCCTTGCGTTTGGGTGCGTTGTGCAGCGCAGCCCGGAACAGAAAGGTGCTGGCAGC
>NW_008582669.1:0-290 GCF_000691845.1 Merops nubicus | reverse complement strand
AGCCCGCCCCCCGCGGCGCCTGCCGCTGGAGGGTGTAGCGGGGCTGCAGGGCTCTGCCGCTGGCCCTGCCTAGAGGGGTCTCTGTAGCGGGCACACCGTGGCACGCTTTTTTGTCTGGCTTTCGCGTAAGCATTGCAAGAACCTCTCCTTGGCTTCAGAGGATGAAAGAAGGAAGCCTGCGGATGGCAGACGGAGCTGCAGCGCAGGGACGGGCGGGCTCGGCTCCGCTCCGGGCTTTGTGCTGCATTTCAGGGCCTGCCCAGCAGATGGCAGGCGGGGGTTGCCAATCC
>NW_008582668.1:5925-7209 GCF_000691845.1 Merops nubicus | reverse complement strand
GGGGCTGCTGCCGAAACCCAGCATCCTACCGGGATCGGCACCGGGATCGGCACCGGCACGGGCACCGGCACCGGCACCGGGATCGGGATCGGCATCGGCATCGGGATTGGGATCGGGATCGGGATCGGGATCGGGATCGGGATCGGGACCGGGATCGGGATTGGGATCGACACAGGGATCAGGATCAGGATTGGGATCGGCACCGGCATCGGCACCAGCACCGGGATCGGGATTGGGATCAGGATCGGCACCAAGATCGGGATCAGCCCCGGGATCGGGCTCGGGATCAGCCCCGGGATTAGAATCGGCACCGGGATTGGGATCAGCACCAGCGCTGGCACCGGGACCAGCACCGACCCCAGGATCAGGATCGACACTGGCACTGGGATTGGCATCGACACCAGGACCAGCACCGACACCAGCAGCAGCCTCAGCACCAGCACCGGATCCCCACTGGCACCGGCACAGGCATTGACACCAACCCCAGCACTGGCACCAGCATCGACACCAGCACCAGTATCAACCTTGGCACCGGCCCCAGCAGAGCCCAGGTGGGGTGAGGTGGGCACACCAGGGCCCTGGCCACGGCAGGGGATGCCCTGTGGGAGCTGGGACCATGTCCCCTGTGTAGGGAGTGGGTGCCCACCCCGGGCACCTCCATGGCAGCACATGGGAGCAAAGGGAGGGTGGAGATCCCAGGAGGCTCAGGACATGGTGGTGGCCTTGGGGGAACGTGGATTTGGGGGGGTTGAGGCTTGGCAGCAGGCTGCGGTGCTGAGCAGGGTGTTGAGGTGCCCCTTGTGGGCTTGGAGGGGTCTGCGCCCACCCTGCCGAGGGCAGGTGGCTCTGGGAAGGATCTGGGTGAGCAGCAGTAGGGCACTGAGCGAGGCTTGTCCATCTCTGGGTGAGCACTTCAGATCAGCCCCATGGTGGCACCTCTGTCCCATCCTGGCACCCACCCCTGGCCCCTTCATCCCCTGCCCGCTCCTCCCTGGCAGGTCCTGGGGCCACTGCTGCCCCCTCCCCCTTCCACCCTTCCCCATCCTCTTCTCAGCCACCTCAAACCCCCAGCCCCCCAGCTCCATCCCTCAGCTTCCCCAGTTAGAGCTTCCCAGATGATTTTGGGCCCGGGGAGCTGTGGGGACAGCAGGGACAGCTGGCATGGGGCTGAGCACTGCTCCGTGCAGGGGACACGCTCCTCTCGTGCCTCCTCCCGGGCATCCTCTGGGGAGGAAAGGGCTTCCCCAGGGACAACCCCTCCTCGCTGCCTTCAGGGCTTTATTT
>NW_008582668.1:3198-5873 GCF_000691845.1 Merops nubicus | reverse complement strand
GTGGGTGATGCCACCGGGGAGGGGGCAGAGGCAGGATGTCCTCTGCTCACCCTGAAGACTCCCAGCCCACGACCTCATGACCTTGGGGCTGTCCACCAAGGGGCACCTCCAGCCTTGCTGTCACTCAGGGCTGCCTGGACCCCTCCTGGGGTGTCCCCTTTTGTCACAGACAGCAGGAAAGCAAAAATAATGGGGGGGAAATGGTCCTACCATTGTGTCCAACCTTTATCTGCTCAGCAGCATCTCTGTGGAAGGGGAAAAGGTGGTGCCAGGGCCAGGTTCTCTTCACCCTTGGCAAGTGGGGGGGTTCCAGCCTGTCCTCCCGGGCTGGGACACAGGGGACATGGCTGGGAGCTGGGGGATGCTCCCAGGGAGGCTCCAGGACATCAGCTCCCAGTCCAGCCAGAGCTCTGGCACTGGTTCCCAGCCTGGCCCCACTCAGGATGGGGTGACCCAGTGCCCTGGGGGCCCTGGAGGGTGGGGTTGGGGTCACAGTCCTGCCCTTGGCTCCTCGGGCAGGCGGCTCCAGCACCCGGCTCAGCCGAGGGGTGATGGATCCAGCTCTGCTCCAGCAGGGATGGGGATTTTATTCTGACCCCAGGGTGCCTGCAGAGATGTTTTTTTCCCCCCTCTTCATCCTCCAGCCCCTCCCTGCCCAGCTCCCCGGGGGCCGGGTGGGAGTCATGGGCTTCAGGGAATCCTGATCCCTCCCAGCGTGGGGATAGGGGAAACATCTGGATCTCCTCCATGCAAGGCCTGGCCATGGGGGAGGCCCAGCAGTGTCTCCCGAGGAGATGCTGCCAGGGGAGCAGGATGCTCTGGAAGGTTTCCACCTCCCTCCTTGGAGGAGTTGCAGCAGGAAGCAGGAATTCCATCAGCTGCCAGGGCCCCGGGGGAAGCACACGCCACGGGCAGCCCGGGGAGCTGGGGCTACCAGCTGCAGCACGTGGCCCAGGAAGCCATCAGCTCGTTCTGCTCCCCAAAACTGATCATCCGGGTGCCTGGCCGTGTCCTGCTGCTCGGGCAGAGCCCAGGAGTCTCCTCCAAACTCAGCACCATGTCCCCGGGGTGCCCTGATCTGCTGGACCCAGAGGGATGGGGAGCACCCGTGGGCTGAGCTGGGATCTCCCCCTGGTGGGACCAATTCAGCCACTGTGGTGGGACCAGTATCAGCCTGTGGGTTCACCAGGCGGGTTGAGAACCTCAGGAAGGGCAGCTGGAGGTGGTGAGAGGGGGGAGTCCCTGCTTGGGGATGGGTGACACGGGGCATTGTTCCCCTGACCCAGCTGCAGCAGGACGGGGCTGCAGGGACGGGAATGCAGGGGGCCACCAAACACCCCCAACACCAGAGCTGGGACACTGTCCTCTCCTGCTGCCAGCCAGTGGCAGATGGAGACCAGAGACCTCGTGCTGGGAGGGGCTGGGGAAGAGCCTCCAGGGCCACCCAGCTGCATTTCAGACATACCTGGTGCCTTGTGTCACCCAGGAGCTTGGTGGCACCTCGCTGGCACCCTGTGCCCCTGCAGAGCTCCCCAAGGCCTGTGTCGCAGCACCCTCCCTGTGTCACAGCAGCCTCACAGCTCCGTGGCATTCCCCTGGCATAGACCCCTCTGCCCCCCAGGCACCCAGCACCCAGAGCCAGGGGATCCCCCTGTTGCCAGCCAGTGGCAGATGGAGACCAGGTACCTCGTGCTGGGAGGGGCTGGGGAAGAGCCTCCAGGGCCACCCAGCTGCATTTCAGACATACCTGGTGCCTCGTGTCACCCAGGAGCTTGGTGGCACCTCGCTGGCACCCTGTGCCCCTGCAGAGCTCCCCAAGGCCTGTGTCACAGCATCCTCACAGCTCCGTGGCATTCCCCTGGCACAGACCCCTCTGTCCCCCAGGCACCCAGCACCCAGAGCCAGGGGATCCCAGGGTAGCCCTGTGCCCCCCAGGCACCCAGCACCCGGAGACAGGGGATCCCAGGGTGTCCCTGTGCCCATTCCCTCAGACTGGGTCTCTCAGCCCCCACCAGGGCTGGCGAGGTTGTTGAAAAGCCATTTGGGGAGGAGGGAGCCTGAACCTGCTGCAGACTGTAACGGATTCCACTGGAGGTGACACATTTATTGTGCCAAATTATAGTTTGTGCTGTCGTGGGAGCAGCTAAGTAAAGGTTACAGTGGGAGCTGTGTTACCCAGGGCTCAATCACCCTAATTACCTCTCATTAGATACCTGCTTTGCAATTGAGGCTCGTGGCAGGGGGAGCTCCTGGTTACCTCCCTGACATACCCAGGTCCTGCTCCGTGGGTGCTGCAGGGGGGTCCCTCACCCCCACGGGGAAGGGGCTGCTGCCTTTTCCCCCTTGGAGCCAAAAAAGACCTGAATGTAGCTGATGGGACTGAGAGCTCAGCCCTCCCACCCAGCACCCAGCACCCTCGTGGGGTGCCTGATGGGCACCAGAACCCCCCTGCCCCCCAGGGGAAATTCCTGTCCTCCTCCCACCACACCAGCAATTAAAGGTAATTAACTGGTGGGGTGTAGGCAGGGGTGCCTGCAAGCCCTGGAAAAGGTCACAGCCCACAGGCTGGTGAACACTGGGAGGGTTTGGGAATGGGTGGAGCAGCCTCCAAGCCTCCCTGGGATGCAGGGGGATCCCTCTCTGCAGCCCTCCTTGGGATGTGGCGGGACCCTTAC
>NW_008582668.1:0-3046 GCF_000691845.1 Merops nubicus | reverse complement strand
CTTCCTGTGATGTGGTAGGATCCCTCTCTTGGATGTGGTGGGATCCCTGCCTGGGATGTAGTGAGATCCCTCCATGGGATGTGGTGGGATCCCTCTCTGGGATGCCTTCATCCCTACTTGGGATGTGGTGGGATCCTTCCCTGGGATGTGGTGGGATTCTTCCCTGGGATGCAATGAGATCCCTCCATGGGATATGATGGGATCCCTCTCTGGGGTGCCTTCCTCCCTACGTGGGATATGATGGGATCCCTCCCTGAGGTGCCTCCATCCCTCCCTCCCTGGGATGCTGGACAGCCTGTCCCCCTGGGAAGGCTCCAGAGGGGTCACAGCCCATGGTCCTGGCTGCCCGTGGTGGGCAGGGGGTCGAGCTGCTGTTCCCTGAGTGATCTCAGCCTGCACCCAAAGCACCCTGTGGGGGAGGGTCTCACTCATGGCTGTGCTCCCCTGGATGTGCCACAAACTGTCACCTGCCCAGTGTCACTGGGAGCCAGGAGCTGCCAGCACTGCCCAGCCACAGGGCTTCCCTTATTCCCTGCTAAATGGCCACGACTGGACTGTCACTGGGGATTTTTTGGGTGCTTTTCTTTTTCCCAGTGCTGATGAGCAGTCAGGCTGGCAGGGCAGAGGTGGGAAAAGGTGCCTGGGGTTTGTGGAGACATGGACTTGTAGGAGATGCTCTGTTGGGATCAAACCACCAGGCCCTCTGGAGAACTTCTTCCCTGCCCAATCCAGGTCTGCTGGATCAAAAGGGGATTTTCTCGGTGGTCTCTACCCTCTGGAGAAGCCAAGCCAAGACATGGGGCATGGTGGTGAGCAGCTCGAGGTCTGGAGGCAGCAGATTTGGGCTGGCAGCGTTTGGTTCTGCCCTGCAGATGCTCAGGGAAACTCTGGGGAGGGGAGTCAGCGGGTGCCTGAGCTGGTTCCACTCCTACCCTTGAGCAGGACTCACTGATTTGTCTCTGCAGCACCACAAACCAAAGTGACAGCTGATACAAACAGCCTGAAATCCTCTCTGGAGAGACTCAGCTTGGATTTTGTCTGGTTTTTCCCTGTTTTTTTGTGAGAGTTCTGTCGTCACCCCCGGGCGTGATGAGGGCAGCGCTGATGGAGCAATAACGAAGCTCAGCCCTGTCCCATTTTGGAGTCTTTCATCCTCACTCTTTGCCTTGAAGGGGAATTTAGGGACCAATATCCAACAAGCCTGGCTGAGACTGGTGCAGAGCCAGCGAGGGGAGGCATTTATGTTCAGCTTAGGCTGGTGTTAACCAGGACACGTCTCAGCTTTTAGACTGGAAAAGAAAGTTCTAAGTCCTACAGCTGGAGGAAAAAGATCCTAAAAATATGTGTCAGCCCTAAAGCATGGGAAAATGAAAGAGGGGGTGAATGAAGGCAGGTGAAGGATTGTCTTTAAAAGCAATCCATGTAAGCCAGGGAGAGGTTTGGGTGGAATAATCCAGGTTTGAGGTGGCAGGAAAATGAAAGAGGAGGTGAATGAAGGCAGGTGAAGGATGGTCTTTAAAAGCAATCCCTGTAAGCCAGGGAGAGGTTTGGGTGAATTAATCCAGGTCTGAGGTGGAATAAATCAGGAGTGGGGTATGAGCAGGGATGGGGCTGAGCCTTGACCTGGTCCTGCCCACCCATGGGGCAGCGATGGGGACCAGGGAGGGAGCAGAGGAGGATGAAAAGGGGGGTGTCAGGGTGGGGAGGGGAGGAAGAGACATCTCAGCGTGGCCCAGACCGATGGGGGAGGATTCCTCAGAGCTCTGGGGGGGAGCTGAGGCCACACGGTGAGGAGGAGACAGGGAAAAATGGGGAAAAATGTTGTGAGATCTCAATGGTGCTCCAAGGATGTGGGCTGCCTTGGGGCCCTGCACTGCTTCACTCTGCTGGAGCCATCGTCACCCCAGAGGTGCCAGGCAGGACCTGCAGCCAGCCCAGACACCTTCCCAGCCTGCCTGGAGCCCCAGCAACAACGGGACAGAATCGCTGGCCTGTGGTCAGAGAGGTTTCACAAGTGCCCTGCTTCCCACCCAGCACCACCTCCAGGAGGGACCAGCAGCTCCAGGCACCTGGCTCGAGACTCTCCCATGCCCTGGGCTTGAAGCAAAACCTGCTCCCCGTGTTGCTCTGCAGCTCTGGGTTAAACATCCCTGCACCAGCCAACACCCCTGGAGCATCTCCCCTCCTCCCCTCCCCTCCTTGCCACGGAGACCAGGAGCTCAGGACAACACTTGTTCCCATCCTCCCCACCCACGTGGACCTTGGGAGCTGCCTGGGGGCTGCTGGCAGCTTGGGGAGCCCCTTCCCACCTGGCAGCAGGGTCCTGCTCAGCATCTCCTGGGCTCCAGGGTGAGGCTGGGCAGGAACGCCGCTGCCTGCAGCCACAGCTAGGGCAGAGCTGCTGGTTCCAAACCCGCTGCCTCCGTGGGAGATCTCCCAGCTCTCCAGATTTTCTCCTGGGTTTAATTCTTGCCATCTGCTGCTCCGGGGGCCGCTGGGGCTGGCGGGTGGTTGCTGGTCTCTGGTTCAATCCGTTGGATTCAGCATCACTGCTCTGCCTGGGGGAATCCTGCCCCTTCTCCATCGCCTTCGTTGTCTCCCAACAGCATGGAGCTCGTGGGCTTGCTGGTGGGTCTGCAGAGGGTTCCCTCTGGGCTGCAGCATCCCCCAGCCCCTCGGCAGAGAGGCCCAGCACAGACCTGGAAACACGTTGAACCCAACAAGCATGAGGAACCCCCTGTCTAAAGAAAGCCAAGAACATTCCACAGGCCAAACCCACACTTCCAAAGGAGCTAAGAACTCATCAACAGCTCTGAAAAGCTTTATCACAGAATCATGGAATCATTTGGGTTGGAAAAGACCTCTAAGATCACCAAGTCTGATTAACCTGCTCTACCCAATCCACCTCCAAGCCCCTGGTTAAATGAATCCACACCAGAACTTCACAGCCATGGCTGCAGCAGCTCCTGTCCTCGCCCCAGAGCTTCTCTGGTTCGTGTGCCCTGGGAGGGGGAATGTGCTTGGCAAAGCTGGGCAGCATGGTGTG
>NW_008582667.1:0-737 GCF_000691845.1 Merops nubicus | reverse complement strand
GATGGGGGGGGTGTGGGGCACAGCCCGGGGGTTGGTGCCACTTTGGCTCCACTTTGGCACCACTTTGGTGCCACTTTGTTGACATTTTGGTGCCACTTTGGAGCCATTTTGGTGCCACTTTGTTTCCATTTTGGCCCCACTTTGGCTCCACTTTGGTGCCACTTTGGTGCCACTTTGGTGCCATTTTAGTGCCACTTTGGCTCCACTTTGGCTCCCACTTTGGACCCACTTTGGTGCCACTCTGGTGCCACTTTGGTGCCACTTTGAAACCACTTTGGTGCCACTTTGGTACCATGTTGGTGCCATTTTAGTGCCGTTTTGGTGCCACTTTGGTGCCCTTTTGGGGCCACTTTGATTCCATTTTGGCACCACTTTGGTGCCATTTTGATGCCACTTTGGTGCCATTTTGGTGCCACTTTGGCCCCACTTTGGCTCCACTTTGGCTCCACTTTGGCCCCACTTTGGACCCACTTTGGTGCCACTTTGGTGCCACTTTGGTGCCCATTTAGTACCAATTTGGAGCCATTTTGTTTCCATTTTGGCACCACTTTGGTGCCATTTTGATGCCACTTTGGTGCCATTTTGGTGCCACTTTGGCCCCACTTTGGCTCCACTTTGGTGCCACTTTGGCGCCACTTTGGTGCCCATTTAGTGCCAATTTGGAGCCATTTTGGTGCCACTTTGACACCACTTAGGCACCACTTTAGCATCACTTTGGCCCCACTTTGGCCCCACTT
>NW_008582666.1:445-830 GCF_000691845.1 Merops nubicus | reverse complement strand
CTCGCTGGACACGGCCTCCACCGAGAAGTGCCGCAGGATCTGCCGGCGCCCACCATGCCAGCGGGTCAGCCAAGATGGCGCCGGGCCGGTGGGGGGGGTCAAACCCAGACATCGGGGCTACGCAAGGCTTGGGGTCAAGTCAAGGCGTCGTTGGGTGAAGGCAAGGTTGGGTCGAGCCCAGATGTTAGGGTAAGCCAACATGGTGGGTGAAGCCAAGACATTGGTGGGTCAAGCCAAGATGGTATTGGCTCAGACCAAGACTTTGGGTCAAGCCAAACTTGAGTCAAGCCAAGAGGTCATTAGGTCAAGCCAAGACTTTGGCTCAAGCCAAGTTGTGTCAAGCTAAGAGATCATTGGGTCAAGCCAAGTTGGGTCAAGACACGTT
>NW_008582666.1:0-399 GCF_000691845.1 Merops nubicus | reverse complement strand
CTTGAGTAAAGCCAAGAGGTCATTGGGTCAAGCCAAGAGGTCATTGGGTCAAGCCAAGTTGGGTCAAGTCAAGAGGTCATTGGGTCAAGTCAAGAGGTTGTTGGGTCAAGCCGAGGTGTTGGCTTGATCCAAGATGTGATTGGATCAAGTCATGACACCACTGAGTCAAGCCAAGATGTCGTTGGGTCAAGCCAAGACATTGGCTCAAGCCAAGTTGGGTCAAGCCAAGAGGTCGTTGGGCCAAGCCAAAGGGTCTTTGGGTCAAGCCAAGTTGGGTCAAGCCAAGAGGTCGCTGGGTCAAACCCAGACACCGTCTCAAGCCAGGTTGGGTCGCGCCCCGCCGGGGGGGCACAGGGGGTCACCGGGGTGGGCGGGGGCTGCCCCCGACTCACGTGGCTG
>NW_008582665.1:0-4865 GCF_000691845.1 Merops nubicus | reverse complement strand
GATTTGAGGTGGGGCCTCCCCAGTGCTAAGTCTGGGGGGGCAATCCCTGCCCTGCTCCTGCTGGCCACACTAGTGCTGCTCCAAGCCAGGATGCTGGTGGCCACCTTGGCCACCTGGGCAGGTACTTTCTCCCTTAGGCACCACGGTGCAGCCACTCCCAGCTAAACCTTCAGGATAACACTTGGGGGTGGAGGAGAAGAGAGACTCTGCTTTCCCTTTAAGGGCAACATCACAAACATCCCTTGGAGCCTCTAAACAGAAGCTCCAGACCCTTTTGGCTAATCTTCCTCTTGGCTGCTGTGTCCATTGGGAATTTTATCCCATGTCTGGATTGCCTCATTTTGACTTGCCCTCGGGTGTCACTTTGACCTGTGGCTTCTCCCTCCCTCCTGGGCAGGAAATGGTGACATCCTGTCCTATGAAGACGCCAACAGAGCCATGCAGACGGGGGTCTCAGGCATCATGATTGCAAGGCAAGTGCCCCTCTGCCTCCACTGCTCACCTCTGTCAGCGAAAAAGGCATTTTAAACCCCCCCCAAACCCTAAATAGACCCCAAACATGAGAAGCTTCTCGGTGAAACTGTTCTCTCTTGGTGAGGTCAGTTTGTGTCAGGGGGGAACTAACAGCAGCTTCCTGATGAAAATGGGAAAAAAAAGGATTTAAAGCAGCATTGGTGGGCACTTGGTGAGGTCAGTTTGTGTTGGGGGGAACTAACAGCAGCTTCCTGATGAAAATGGGAAAAAAAAAAAGGATTTAAAGCAGCACTGGTGGGCAAAGAAGTGCTGGGAAGTCTCTTAACTCACTTGGCACCTTCAGAAGCATCAGTCCTGGGGATAACTTCCCTTTTTTTTGTTGCCTGCAGAGGGGCACTGATCAAACCCTGGCTTTTCACTGAAATTAAGGAACAGAGACACTGGGATATCTCCTCCAGTGAGAGGTTTGAAATCCTCAGAGACTTCACCCACTATGGCCTTGAGCACTGGGGGTCAGACACTCAGGGAGTGGAGAAGACCAGGAAGTTCCTGCTGGAGTGGCTCTCCTTCCTCTGCAGGTAATTCTCCCCGTGGGAGAGGACCTTGAGCCCACCAAGCCTGAGCTGTTTGGGCCACAGCACGTGCTGCCCTTCCATTTCCTTGCAGGTACATTCCAGTGGGTTTATTAGAACACCTACCTCAGAAAATTAACGAGCGGCCACCTTACTACCTGGGGAGAGACTACCTGGAGACCCTGATGGCGAGTCAGAACGTGGAGGATTGGATCAGAATAAGGTTATAGAGCAGTGAATTGAATTGCATTGGTGAGGAAGGGACATCACAGAGCCCCATGGAGTCCCTGTGCCTGCCTGCACCCTCCAAAAAAAGGGGGTGATGGGTCTTCCCCATCAGTTTTACAGAGTCACAGTCTGGTGGGAGCTGGAAGGGACCTCTGGGGATCATCTCCTCCAACCCCCTGCTCCAGCAGCTCACCCCCAGCAGGGTGCCCAGGGTCACAGCCAGGAGGGTTTGGGATCTCTCCAGAGCAGGAGACTCCACAGCCTCTCTGGGCAGCTGCTCCAGGCTCGGCCACCCTCACCCCAAAGAAGTTTCTCCTCCTGCTCAGGTGGCACCTCCTGGGTTCCAGTTGGTGCCCGTTGCCCCTTGTCCTGTCCCTGGGCACCACTGACAGAGTCTGGCCCCAGCCTCTTGCCCCCCGGGGGCCCTTTAGCTCTTGCTCAGCATTGATCAGATCCCCTCTGAGGCTTCTCCAGCTGAACAGCCCCAGGGCTCTCAGCCTGTCCTGGTCCCAGGGATGCTCCAGCCCCTCAGCATCTCTGTAGCCTCCCCCAGACTCTCCCCAGTAGCTCCTTGTCTCTCCTGAACTGGGGAGCTCAGAACTGGACCCAGTGCTCCAGAGGTGGCCTCACCAAGTCAGATTAGAAGGGGGAGGAGAACTCCCTTGACCTGCTGGGCACACTCTTAATGCACCTCAGGAGAATCCTTGGCCTTCTTGGTTTCAGAGGCTGTAAGAAAGCAGCTGGGGGTAACCAGAGCTTTACACCAAGGTTTTAACTGAGTTTGGAGTCCCCACAAAGAGCTCTCTCAATCCCTCTGCTTCTGCAGGTCACCCAGTACCTGCTGCAGCTCTGAGCAGCTCACTGCTCCCAGGACACACTGATCATCCCAGGCCAGTCTTAGGAACCACCAGAGGAGAGGGCAGAGATGGGAGATCTTGGGCTCTCAGCATCAGCTCCCTCTGTGCTCTGCCCAGACAGTCCCACGCAGCCACCAGGCAGGAAGGCAGGAGGACATTCCCTGCCCCCAGGTCAGGAGAGCTGAGAATTTCCCCCATTTTTCATGACCTGATTTCAGAGTCCATGCAAGAAAGTGCAAGAAACTGTTTTCCCCCCACACCTACAAGTCCTCAGGCACTGGCTTGAAGTGCTCTGCAAGTTCAGAGCCAGCTAAAGGAGAGCTGGAGCAGCCAGCTGCTATTCCCCAGCTCATGGAAACAGAGATTAGGAAAAAAACAGAGAAAAAAAAACCCCAACCTCCTCTGCCTTTGGTGTTCTGGCAGCCAAACCCACCTTAGAAGCCCATCGGGTTTTAATCAGAAGTTTTAGGTGCCCCTTTCTCAAGCAGAACCTGCCCACGTGTGGCTGCACAAGGCTGTGAACCCTGCAGCCTTCACAGTGCCCCCTGACAGACATTTCCAGCCATAAGACCTCAACATTTAAAAGCAATTCAGAATGAACTTGAACAAATCCACCTAAGGAGCTGCTGCCCAGAAGCAGAGTCCTCTGAGCACGCTCAGGCTCTGCTTTTGTGCTGCAGGTTCAGGCTCTGATGTTCCCTGTCCTGCTGAGCTGCTCCCTGATGTGTCTGCTGGAATGTTTTAGTGGTGCTGTGTTGAAGCAGCAGCCAGGAAAGAAGTTAAAGCTCCTTGACTGTAAAAAAAGACTCTGCAGTGACAGTACAAGGAGTGTTCTGAGTGTGCCAGGGCTGCAGCCTTGAGCTGGGGTAAATCACAGCCCTGGGCAACCAGCTCCCATCATTTTCAGAGCCAGCCTTCATACTTCTGGGCACTAACAGGGGTTTGGGGTGTGGAGGAGCTTTTCCAGAGGCTCCTGTTGGTGGTAGGCCTGTGGTGAGGCTGGTGCTGAGCTCACCAGGCTTAGGAACCCACTTTGGCATCAACTCTTGGGTGACTGCTCAGCACAAAGGCCCTCGCCCACCCCTGGGGGCTGCATCCCTGTGGTTCAGGGGGAAAGTGCAGCACCAGATGTGGTTTTGTGCAGCAGCCCTAAATTCTGGGGAGGGTGGAGGTTGATCTGACACATCCACAGGGCTGTGGGACAGCAGAGGAGCAGCAGCTCTGTCCTGCTGAGCCCAAACCTCTCTTCAGTTTCTGTTTTGATGTTTTCTTTACCTTTTTTTCCCCCTCCAGTGAGCTGCTTCTGGGACCTGTACCTACCAACTTCACCTTCCTGCCCAAACACAAGGCAAATTCCTACAGGTAGTGCTGAGGAGAGGAGACCCTTCCCCGTGGCCTGGAGTCAGGAGGGTGCCTGTGGGGGAGTGGGGCTGCTCAGCTGCCATCCAAAACCCAATAAAAGTTTGATGTTTTTAGAAGTGCTGCTGCCTCCAGCAGTCCCAGAGCAGATGGTTGCCCAGTCCTGCAGCCAGAGGTGCTGGGCTGGCTGGCAGAGGGATCTGTTTCATGGACAGGACTCAGGCCAGGAGAGATCTTCAGGCTCCAGCTCCCAGCAGGAGTTGTCCTGTAGAGCAGGGGCAGCCCCAGCCCCTCCTCCTCAGCTGCTGTGCAGCATCCAGGCCTTGTTTGGATGGGTGCTGTCTGCTCCTGGGTGTCACACACCTGCTGGGGGGTGGTCTGGAGCTGCTCCTTCCCTGAGCAAGGGCTGGGGGAAGGAAAGGCAGCAAGAGATGCTCTGGGACCTTCCCTTGAGGGCTTTTCTCCTGTCTCTGCCTCACTCAGGCCAGAAGCAGAGGCAGTGGGCACAGGCATTTGCCATCTGGCAGAGGGAGGCTGTGGGTGCAGCTTGGCCCCTGAGAAAAACACTAATAAAAGCAAAAAAGCATCTTCACCACAGCCCCTGATCATACAATCAGCTCTGTGGAGTGGGTTGGGTTGGAAGGGACCTTTCAGGGTCAAGAAGACTTAGCCAAAAAGGTGGAGTCAGGAGAAGTAGAGGAGACCTGTGGAAATGAAAACAGATTTAACAGAACAGCCAACCCAGTGTTCATGCCACTGCCAAAGGAAAGCAGATGAAGTTCCACCCAGCCCAGTACAGGGCCCACAACAGGCAAGGGCAGTCCTGGGGAGCAGGATGAGGACTGAGCCCCTCCAGGGACAGCAAACCTGGAGGAGGAGGAGGAGCAGGAGCTCCCATCCTCCCCAGCCTTCCCCCCTGGCAGTGAGCAGGATGGTTACTGTCTGGGACACTCCTGGAGCCAGCTCAGCTCCAGCTTTTGCCCCTGGCTAAGTGCTAACAGCCTGCAGCCCCTGGCCTGGGCTCCAGCCCAGCAGAACCAGGAGGGGAGTGGCTGTGGGTGAGCCAGACTGGGCTCCCAGCATCAACCCTTCCAGCCGGGGTTCACAGCCCCCCACTGCTCTGACACCCAGGTCCTCACCCCATATCACCCTCCCACTGCTCCCCAGTGCAGGGCTGGGGCAAAGGAGGCTCAGGGGGGATGTTCTGACTTTGACAACTCTGACAGGAGGTCCTCTCCCAAGGAACAAGCAACAGGACAAGTGGAAACAGCCTCAAGTTGCCCCAGGGGAGGTTTAGGTTGGAGCTGAGGAACAATTTCTTGCCCTGGAGGGTTGCCCAGGGCTGTGCCAGGCTGCCCAGGGCAGTGGTGGAGTC
>NW_008582664.1:11816-34039 GCF_000691845.1 Merops nubicus | reverse complement strand
GCTGGGCTGGGCTGGGCTGGGCTGGGATGCCGTTTCCCGCTAGGATGCTCTGGCAGCTCAGCCCTCCCGTCTCCAGCCCTGAGAAGGTGATGCTCCCCACCACTGATAGCTGGCACAAAACCACGGAGAGAAATCATTGCAGCAGAGACTAATCTCCATCACTGGAGTTTTGGACTATTTTAAACCACACAATGGCTCTGTTTGGGCTTTCAGAGCCTCGGCGTGTGCCTCCCCGGGAAGCACAGCACAGAGGAATATAGGAAACATCAATAATTCTTTGAATCTTTTCTATAGCGTAGGATTTTTAGAGATGGCAATAACAACTTTACTGGCTGCACTCTGAGTTGATTTACACTGCCATCTAGAATAATGCGTGGAAAAAATACATATCATTGCAAAGTTTAGTTTTATACCGGGAATAAATCAACACTGAAGCAATACTAGGGAATCACATTATTTTTCTTAATATTTTTTCTTCAGCAGCTTAGTTCCAAGGCAGAGGCTGTTTGATATCCCTCATGTCTTTGTTGGCCAGACTCCACCACTGTGAACCCTTCAGCGTCAGGGGTTTTGGTCAGAATTTCTGGGTGTGGATTTGAATGCCAAGGTTTTCTTTAGTGCTACATTTTGGTGACATTTGCATTGTTCTGATCTTGAAACCCTTGTAAAGCTTCATGTGTTCCTCCCTTTAGTGTCTTCCACGTGGCAGCACCTCAGGCTGTTGTGTGGCCTCGTGTCCCTCCCCCGGGGTGCAGGGGAGCCAGTCCCACTGCTGGCATCTTGGGTGAGACACCCAAATCAGGGTAGCGTTTTATTAGTCCCTTATTAGTCCTTTATTATCCTTTATTAGGCCCTTTATTAGGGTAGGTGTATACCATGCACATAGACACGTGGCCTGTGTGCATGTGGGTATAACCACGGGCGTGGGGGTCAGTCCCTCGGCCAGGCTGGGTCAGTTGTAGGGTGGATAAGGGAAATGAAATAAAAATGACACAATTCACAATAAAACAATTGCTCTGGGAGAAGTTTAAGGGAGAGATAATGATAACAAAAAGGAAACATTCACTGAGCTCCAGTCCTGGGAAGCTGTGTGGTGCTGTTGGCTGTGTTGAAGAGGAGGTGGCTGTGATGAGCTGGAGTGGGTGCGTGTGCTTCGTCCTGCTCTTGTGCCACGTGCTGGGAATGTCTCCTAGATCCTACAGCAAGAGCACGACAGCAGAGGGGAGATGCTGAGGACACTCATCAGAGGGAGGCAGAAACTTGCCTGGGAAGAAAAGGGAAGCAGAGCAGGGCTCTTCGGGACACGAGAACTGCACCAACAGTGTTTGGAGCCTTCAGAAGCACACCAAGAAAAACACCAACAGCCCAGCAGGAGCGAGAGGGAAAAGCTCCCTCGTGTGCTTTGCTGGGGAAGGAATCAGTCGAGGTGGTGGCTCTCGACCTTGCCCGACAGAAATCTAGGACAACAGGCAATTCAGTTCAGAGACTTTTCCTGAGCTCTCAACGGGCTGGAGTTAAAATAGGAGTTATTAACCACAGACACTCAGAGTGAGCAACAGTCTCATTTTTAATGGTGAATCAGAAGTGAGGAGGCGTGATGGGAACCAGCAGCACAACGTGCAGGTTATAGCAGCCCCTGTGCAGAGGGGTCTGAAAGGGCCCTGCACGGGGTAGGCAGCGAGGCACAAAGGGGATGTTCAAGAAGATCCCGTTTGGTCTTTGATCCTGGTCCTGGGTGCTGGTCACAGGGCAGTGCCAGAGCCCTTTGCCTTGGAAATGAATAAAGTGGTGGGACCTAGCTCAGGTGTCCTCTGGTGAGAAGGGACCTGGAATACTTCTGTGTGTTTTTGCAAAAAAGAGAGAAAAGAAAATCTCTCCTGAGTGTTAGCAGCGAGGGGGCAGGGAGAGCCCCAGGGCTGAGGCTCAGGGCCCTGCTCAGGGGTTTTCAAGCAGAGGAGTTTCCAGAGGTGACACCCTGAATGTAAATACAAAGTCAGAAAGCCAACAGAAAGACCCAGTGTGGGTAACCTCGGGGCTTTCCAGGAGCTTGGCTCATGGATAAATCCTGGCAGCAGCAGCAGTGCAGCCCTGGGAGGGGACCAGCCCGGCTGTGACATCCCTGTCCCTGCCTGTGACAGCCCTGTCCCTGCCTCTGCTCGGCTGCAGCATCCCCACAGCTCCCGGGCTGGTGCCAGCAGAGAGCACTGCAGCACAGCCGATGGAACCCCGCGGACCTGGGAGCAAAACAAATAAATAAACCTTGATGAGCAACGCAGCCGGGATTTCTGAGCGGTTGGTCAGGGGAAGGTGTCATTCCAGAGGAGCTCCTTGAAAAAAATGGACATTCCAAGAACATGTTCCTCCCCAGGGGCATCTGTAAGCTCTATTTGCTTTCCTTTGTTGCCTTAAAACACAGGCACGGGGTGCAAAGCAAGGAGGTTCCTTCGTTTATAGTGAGCTGATGTGGAACTAGATGCTGCTTCCTTGAAGCTCTCCTGTCTCTGCTGGAAAGCATTGCTATTTTCTGTAGGCTTTATTTTTATAAGTAAAGTGGTGTGACTGGTAACTGAGTTATCCACAGAGCTTAGCCATGGGCTTTGCTCATTCTTCCTCACCTGGTAATTGTGGCCCTGGGAACTGAGTGGCAACCATTCCTTTTAACACGGTGCAGAATCATGGAATTGGCTCCTGATGGGCACGAGAATATGCGTGGTATATTCACTGTACAGCTTGATTATCTGTCCCTAAATAGTTCCAGCTAACATGTCTCATATTGCCATTGTTTTCACAGAAATTCTCATTCTGGGAAGTGTCCTGATGCACTATAGAAACCACCAGCCCAAAATTTGCAACCACACCGTGACTTAAAGCATCAAATATTGCAGGTTTTGGGTCTGAGTGAATTTCTTCAGCTGAAGAACAGCTACTTTTGGATCACATTTAGCCTGTGCTGGACTGTGACAGTCCACATGAGGAGTGTTGGTTCACACAGCCAGGTGCTTGGCCACCCTGCTCCTCAGCTTTCAGTCTGATGCTCCTGCCATATAGTCCCATGTTGGGGGTTCATACTCAGAGCTGACTAATAGGAACTAGCAGCCAATTAGGAACTTAAAAGGGCCTTTCATTAGCTTTTTGAAAAATTAAGTGCCAATTATGTAGGTTTGAATAGCTGTTTACTCAAGAGGTTAGTTATGCAGCCATAAAAAGCAAAACCTAATTTTGTGCATCTGGGGAGGAGAGGTTTTAGTCTGGGAAAGTGGCCATCAGGACACCTCCCTGCTGCGTGACCCCAGCGGGGGAAGGTTCCGTGTGCCAGTTGTTACTGAAGAAAAAGATAACAGGAGCAAGAAAATTCAGAGTTTCTAGAATTATGATTTTTTACACCATGGCATGGCTGTTAAAAACAAAACCTATGAAGGCATTCCCCATAAAAACACACCGTCCTTTTTTGTCAGTTACAAAATGAAACTTTCTGGATGCTGAGCTCTGGCTGAAAGACGTTACCAAGAGCAATTTTTCTTTGTCTGCTTATTGCTGTGTGCAGTAAATAATCAAGGAGATAACAGTATTGTAGAATTTAGCTTAAGGAAGAATCTAATTAGATTCTTCTGGGCTCATCTCATACAGGATTATGTGTGTTTCTGTTAAGATTTTTTTCCCTCTTGGGCCAGATAGCAGCTTCAAATCACTTTTTCTATTTTATCTGTGATTACAGGCAGAAGAACAAGAAGAAAAATCCCCTCCTGGAAGCGATACACCAGCAGCACCTCCTGATCTGCTCAGCAATCCGAGGACACGAGGGCTAATTTCTGCAGGAGCAGGAGTGTTTGTTTTGCCTTTTGAGTGATGACAAGTGAGCAAACAAGATCCGAGTTTCACATCTGCTCCAAAGACTTCTCTTACTCTCTGTAAGTAGCCAAAACATATCAGGGGTTGGGAAGACAACACGTCTGATGGATTTATGCTTTTTTTTTCATCAGCTTGCTGTAAAGTGGAAGCTAGATGACAAAACATTTCATAAGCAGCCACAGAGCCCATCTCCCGGCGTGTGGGAGTGCTGATAAAAGCTGCCTGTGCCTGCGTTTGTGAGCCACACTTTGATGGCCTTGACTGGAGCTCTGTGATGCTGTCCCCACGAGACCTGGCTGGCCACCAGCACTTGGACATGTTCACTTTACTCACCCACGTGTGAGGTGACCAGAGGCACAGCTCAGTGGGGGTTCCTGAGGTGCTGTCACTCATCACAGGCTATTGCACCAGTGTGGAGAAAACTTCATCTGCCTGGATCCTGCTAGATATTCACAATATCTGCTCTCTGGCCATTTGGAAATAGCTGTGGGATGGCTGCTGGCAGCTGACGTGTCTGCTCTGACACAGGGAATGTATCCAGACCTATTTAAACGATCCTCTCTCTGTTCTGCTCAAAGAGATGGCAGTTATCCTTGTGGGTAAATAGACAACCTTCCAGGTACTCTGTCATCCTCAGACACACCATGCCCTTCGTTACAGCGGCACTAAATCAAACCCACTTCTTGTCAGAAGGAACCTTCCCTCCTCCTTCCTCTGAAGCCTGGCAGGGTCCATGGCAGACAATGGCTTTGCTGCTCCACTGACCCACCCGTGCTGGCTGAGTGGGGAATGGAGGTGGTGACAGAGTCTCTCTGGTTTTTTTCCTTCCCAGAAATAAGTCTTCTAAGCACATTAGAGAGCAGGGCCAGAACTGCTGAGTAAAGAAAGGGATAAATGAGTTAAATATGCACTGAGTGTTCCTGGGATTGTGTGTGCTGGGAGGGGAAGCTGCAGAAGGTGGTGAGGGAGTGGAGCTGACGTGCCCAGGGAGCTGCAGCCAAACCCTGTCTGTGGTGGGTTCGGGCAGGGGTGGCTGCTGAACACGTCTCTGCTCCTGCAGGGGGGCACCTCCAGCACCCCCGGGACCCCTCGCCCCGGGCGGGCATCGTGGGCTGATGGAAGAGCTGCTTGGGTATCAGTGTGCTGGAATTGATTATTTAGTATTAAGGTCTAAAAACGAGTCATGAAATCTAGGTGGCTACGTGGGAGAAGGTGAGTTTTAAGTCTATTTTTCCCACTCACAAATATCTAATTTGTTTTAGTGAAATTGGCAGCAAAAGAGTTTTCCCCCAAGGAATGGCAACGATTTAGGGCACAGTGGTGAACGTACATCCCAAAGTTAGAGTGCTGCTGTCGTGTTCCTCAGCCCAGCCCTTTTCCAAGGATTTGTCATATAAGAACAGAATTATGATAAAGTTTAAAACTGGCATGAAAGTCCCATAGCTTCTAACTTGTACGATTTATATTGATGGGTTTTGTACCTGAGCCACCTCCCTCCTCACAGAGCTGCACATCAGCTTTGAGATGCCAGACAAGAAACCACCTGCCTCTCTCCTGATTTATTACAAGAGTCATCTGGTGCTATTTGATTCCTCCCAGTATGAAACCATTCATTATTTATATTGCAAAGAACTAGAAATAGCTGTCAGGTGTCCATTTTCAGGTTGGCACTGGCAGAGAGGAATGTGGGGCATTCTGAGCATCCCCACCAGCGTGCAGGACGTGAAAGGGAGACTGTCCTGAGGGCACTTTAGAAGGAGCAAAATGAGGCATGGAAGTGTTGTGTCTGGGAGATGCTGCTCAGGACCCCCGTGCTGGGGTGCAGAGTACCAGTGTGCTGTGGGGAGGAGCTCATCCTGCTCTGAACCACCGGCACGCTCACAAACAGCTCTAGACAGCATGGAGGAGACTTGGTGCCTTTTTCTTTCTGCTTAAGCTAGTCTGTGTGGCTTGATCTTGTCTGTGAGGTTTCCCTGAGTCTAAACAGCTATTTTGTTGTTTCCTGGCTGTGGTCTGTATTCTCTTACATCTTAAAGTTTCATTTCAGGCTTCTGGTTTGTAATAATCTCAGAGCTCAGATTGCAGGAAAAGCTCTAAGCATCTCTCACAAGGATATGGGGAGAAATCACAAAAAGAGTTTCAGTGTGAGATGCTGATACACCAGAACTACAGCTGCACAAGGTGCAGGTGGACTGAATACAAAAGCTTCATGGCTAGAGCATCAGAGTTTTTATTGTTCTGTGAGTACGTGGGTGATTTGATCAGTGCTGCCTTCATCTGAGGTACAGTGTGAAACCAGATTTGGAAAACAAGAAAGGCAAAAGGACAGGCAGGATGGAGCTGGAAGGATTCAGAGCCAGGAAAATCAGGCTTCTTGGGAAAAGGTGCTCCTTCTGGAAGGGAAAGGCCTCTGTGGATGCAAGTGCAGGCCTGAAATCATTCACACATGGTGTTTCACCAAATTAAAATGTTAATACTTTCTGTAGATAATTAATAGAGAAGCAGATGAACAGCAAAGACCAGTCCACCAGATACCTCCTAACAAAGCATGTTCTCCTTATTTTCTGTTGCCTTCCTACTCTGCTTAAAAAAAATCCAGTCACATCTGATGTGTTGGTGCAGGTCGCTGCCAGTGCCAGGGGCCAGGCAGGGACTGTCCTGGGGAGGTGGTTGCCAGCTCCTCAGGGACAAGAGAGACCCTTGCAATAGGAAGATAGTTTCCACAACTTCCTAATGAATTTGCAGAGGCATCCCAAAATGATATGTCCATGCATCTCACTCGTGTGACAACTATTTATTCATCATGTTTTTACTTTGTGCTCTTGTTCAGCACAGCACACCTCATCTTGGACTCACTAAACCCCAGTTAATGATGTTAGCAGCCCCGGGTGCCCATGACACCAGGACATGGGGTGTGCTCTTTGTACCAGTGGTTTGGTCCTGCTGAGCAGCTGCACTGCACCCTGCAGTGGGCAGGATGACACAGTTCAGTTCACATGATCTCTTATTGCTGCCCTTTCCTCTTCATTGTCTTTTTAACATATTTTGGATGCACCTTTAGCAGACAGTGGTGATTCTCTGCAAGCTGCTCCCCGGGTCCCTTTCACCTGGAGCCCAGGGCAGGGTGCTGCTGCTGCTTGGCCTCTTCCCATGGGCAGGGACTTGCCCAGGACTGGGGGTTTCCTGCAGCAGCAGCAGCTATTGCAGTCCACCAGCGTGCTGGCCATCTGCAAAGTATTTGCTCCTTGAGCAGGGGTTTGCCACAGAATGGCTTGTGCTGTCAGGAGAGGGCAGAACATGGGATAGTTCCCAGGATACTGTGGGAATGGGATTTCAAGCCACTGCTTGCTGCCCAGCTCTCTGGGAGCAGCTACAGCCCAGCAGGCTGGGTCAGCACTGGGTTCACATCACCCCCTTGTGCTTCACATGCTGTCGATAACATCATGTTTATCAGCAGCAGTTCATTTGAACAGGGTTACTCTTTGAGGCTGGCTGGTTGTTTGCACCCCTGCCCACACTGCAGGAGTCTGCACTCGCCTCTCTCCCATGGGAAAAATGAATTTCAAAACTTTTTGTGCAAGAGAAGGAAGAGAAAATCAGACCATTTTCCTGAGGCCACAGAATTCTCAGATATCCATTTCAAGGTGGCTGTTACAGCCTTTCATCCCATCCCCTGACTGTTGAGACTGAACTCCCTGCCTGGCAACAGATGGGATGCCAATGTATTTTTAGCAGTTTGTTTGCTTTGATTGAACCCTTAAACAGTATCCTGCTTTTAACTCCTCGAATTACCTCGGGGGCTAACAAGCTGGGCTGAACTTCTCTGCAGGAGGAAATCCAGGAGAGAAAGTACCTGTGATGAGGAACTATCCTGGCTGCATAGCACCAGGGTTTTACATTTGCATCTAGGGGACATGAGTTTGTTCTATTAACTGGCTGAGCACAGAGTTATTAATTGTATTTTACAGAAGGGAACACAACAGAGCTGAATGTCACCTCAGTAAGGGCTGGGTGAGTGTGTCAGGTCAGCTTCAGTCTTAGTTCTCCACGACTCTGACAGAAGACATGGGAATGCACCAAATGGAAGAGCCACATCACCCCTCTCTGCAGGATCCTGTGCACACAGTTTCTCCTGGAAAAGCAACAGTTATGTACAAAGCTGCTTGCTTTTGTTTGTTTGTTTTTTACTGAACAAGGGGACCTGTAGACACCAAAAAATTCTTTGCCATTCAGAAGGAAAATAAAGGAATTAAGATAAATTTATCCTTCCTCTGGGCCTTCAGACTTCTGAACCTCCCAGTGCCATTACTTCTCTGAGATATTATGTGTGCTGGCAGTGCACTGGCCTCTTGGCCTCGTTAATCTAATAAACCCTCGGGATTAAAAATGTTCCTGTGCTCAGGAGCTGTCTGGAGCCCTGTGGCAGATCCGTCCCCGTGCCCAGGAGCCACCCCAGGCACAGCCCCTGGCTGCTGAGCTGCAGGGAGGGGGGACACTGAGGTGGAGCTGCTGTGGCACAGGGGTGCAGACAGAGGAATTCTGCATCAAAATTCGACTTTCCTGCTGTGCCAGGGTCTGTGGCACATTTGGAAGGGGTTACTCCTGCTAAATGTATTCCTGTGTAAAGAAAGGAATATTGTCTGTGCTCGTTCCAGCATCGAGCTGTGTACAAAATCCCAGAGCTGCCACGGCTCTGTCTTGGGGCCTGGCTAGAAAATGAATCACTTTTATGAAAAGTATTTTACCTCTCGTCTCCTTTCACCCATTTGTTCAGTTATCCTTCGAGTCAGGGAGAGATCTTCTAGATCCCTCCCTTTGGTTTATGCCCCCTAAATGTTTTTTTAAGAATTAAGTGTAATGGAGAAGCTTTGATTGGATTCCTCATTTAGATGGTTAATTAGGTATATCTGAATAAGTTACAAAATGTATTCCTTTAGACTCAATTCCTTTTTCCAAACTAAAATACACTGTTCTCCAGGGAGTTCTTGTTTGAGAATTGACTGAAGGTAATTATTTCAGATAATTAAGATCACTAACCAAAGTAATTTAATTTTCTTCCCTGCCTCTTCCTCCCTCCAAGAAATGTAAATGTCTGTGTAACACTTGATCAATAAAAAAACCTTTTCAAAGGTTAAGTTGGCCAAGAATGCTGCCATTTGATGAGCATGAAGTGAAATCCAGTAGAGATGTTTGGAAAAGTAATGAAAGTTCCAATTGAATGTCTGTCCCCACCCAAGGCTGGTTTGGTTGTTTTGTGTGTGTGTTTTGTTTGGGTTTTTCTTTTTAGTTTTTTTTAGTCATTGATTAATTTACTTCTTTATTCTGCATCTTTGCCCAGGGCAGGGGCAGCAGGTACCAAGACATGAACTTCTATGGCCAAATGAGCTGTATTGAGATCAGCTGCTCTGGGGCTGGGCTGCCCTGGCTGGGCCAGGTGAAGGAGATGCAGAATCACCCCAGAAAGGTGAATTGCATTAAAATGATGAGGCCCCACCAGTGGCACCTGCAGCAAACCTCTGTGGGAAGGGCTGTGGTGGAGTAACAAAAGACAAATGGAAGTTCAGAGCTTTGGAAGACTGAAAAAGCTGCTTAAGAAAAGGTATTTGGGTTTTTTACTTGCTTTTTGCCTCTTGTTTTCTTGCTTTTTGATTATCTCTGAGTGTCTGGTTGCTACACAACTTAGACATGATGTGTGGTTAGGGAACGCTGGGAGAAATTTGCTGTAACCTTTTTGTTGGAGTGAGTAATCAGAGGAAGAGAGGATTGTTTTTCTCTAAACCACAGCATTTTTCATGTTTACTAATGTTTCAGTTTAGAGCTGGAGGAGGGATGAAGCTGAGAGCTCTTTCCTTTTGTGCTGGTCTTGGGGCTGTGAGGCAGGGACCTGTTTACCAAACTTGTTTTAGGTAATCAAAGATACTGCAGAGCACTGAGGACTCTTTGCTGGGTGAGATCCTGAGTCATTCCAGTTCCTGCTAGCTTAATCCACTTTTTGTTTCTCTTGTCAAATGTTCAGTCCTGTCTCAGCTGTATGGTGTGTCCCATGCTGCTTGTGCAGAGTTGGTGGTATTTAAACAGAAAGTCTTTTTTCTATTCCCTTTCCCTGTAACTCTGTGGTGTCTCAGACTGTAAGTTCAGAAAGTGCTCCCTCCCTCCTCAGTGCAGGGTGTCTGGGTACAGACAAGCAAAAAATAGCAACACTTAGTCCTAAGCAGCTTTCAGGATTTAAACTTTATTCAATCCTGTATCCTGGGATGTGCCTTAAGCTCAAACCTCGTCTACAGCTGGGTCAAACCTTCCTGACCTGGTTAGTGTTGCCTGAATCCAAAAGCCTTGGGCTGTGTTGGGGGAACTCAGGTCCTGCCTGTGCAGCCCTGTCCCTGGGGTGTGGGCAGAGAGGGGGCACTGCTGGGGGAGATGAGATCAGCCTGCCTGCTCTCGGGAGTGGAAAAATCCCTCACTGCTGGAAAAGTCTGGGGTGGGCTTCCTAAGAACTGAGGAAGCGTTGGGGTTGTGTCTGCATGGCTGAAGTACTTCTAAAAATCACTTTAACTTGAAGATGTTTACCTTAAACTGCTCCAGTGTTTACCTTAAACTGCTTTAGCTTCGTTTCTCAGAGTCTACTGGAAGCCATCACTGCTTTTAAGGTCATTTGTAATATGATGCATGCTTTGGGAAGCAAAAGGTCTGGAACCACTGGAATGTGGCTTTGTAGAGAGGACAGATCCTGGACAGAGTGTCCAGGCCTCCAACAAGTGCCTGCAGAGCTTTGGGGAGCAGTGGCTGCTTTCCATGGCACTGAGCTTCCACCTGTTACTTTCCAAAGCTGAGCTCAGGTTTGTTTGGTCCTGGATGTTCTGCAGTGACTGCATACTTCTGTTAGAGCTTCCCGTGGTGTGTTCATTATCATTTCTGTTTTACAAGGGCCACTCACTGAAGGGCACAAACACTTCAGGGAGCTGTCAGTGCTCGGCTTTGAAGCCAGCGCGGAGGCGAATACTGAAGATCTGGTACCTTAATTAGTACAAGAGGTTACAGAGATGTTAATACCTGATCTTGCAGGGCTGGCAGAAAGGATTAAAGGTTGTGGAACTGGGTGCCTGTAAAACAGGGTCCTGGGCACTATTGTTTCTCCTGAGCCCCAGTTAGCAGGCTGCAGCTCCACTTGCTCAGGTGAATGTGCTTGTTGGTGTGGGGCTGAGCTGGAGCACGCAGAGATGTGCAGCTTGCACTTGGGCCAAGGGTGGGAACTGCCAGGAAGGGCTTAATTCCTTCAGGCTTTGAGGGTATCAAATGCTATCTGAAATACTTGACAGAATGCCTACACCTTGTGGGTATGAAATACGATCTTTCCATCTGTGTGTTTTCTAAAGAGCCTTGCTACTGTTGTTGGGAAGCTCTGGGGGTGCAGGCACAGGGTGGGTGTCTTAGCAGCACCTCTTCCTGCAAACTCCTGTGCCCTGGGGATTGCAGGGCCCCAGTGATGGGATTGCTGCCCACAGCACCTGCACAAGGTCCACTGGACAGCAGCCAGAATCATGTTTTTTCCACTGTGTCAAACTGGAACACTTGTTTCTGTGGTGCTGGGCTGCTGAGCAGCTCACATGTGAGGGTCAGGAGAAAGGAGGAGGCACGCTGGAATTCCAGCTCTAGGGCTGTGTGCAGGGAGGTTACACCAGGGGAAGGGTCACTCCAGCAGGTACCTGTGGCAGTTAATGGAACTGAATACTGGACAAGATGTACCTTTTGCAGGCCTGCTCTCCCTAGCCTTGCCCAATCCTCTTGTGATTCATGTGGTGAGATTCCTGAGGTGCAGACAGTCCTCTAACAGCTGAAGCCCTGCTTGGAGCCCTAAAGCTGTCACTGTGGGCATGGAGTAATGACAATACTTTGGTCTTATTTGTAGCTCTTGGGACTCTGTTGCAGTAGGGTGTTGGAGCCCTTTGCCCATGTTGCTTCCATGGTCCTTACCCTGAAATGTTTATAGTTTGAGGCCACGATTCTGCAGTAAGGTGGCTTCAGCTGAATCTTTCAGGATGTCTGCATGTGACAAGTAATGCTCAACCTGTCAAAAAGTGGTAAAAATCTTCCTGTAATTAATTGACGTATTGTATTTTATGATGTTTGGTGTACCTCCTTGGCACCCAGAGGATCTCAGATCTTTGATCCAGGGGCTGTGATTTATTGGGCAGTTATACCTCTGCACCCAATCACTCATGCTGGAAAGAGGCACTGTGATCTCATCAGTCTGGGGGAACGTGACAGGGAAGGACTTTTATCAAATGAAGGGGGGGCTGATGGATCGAGAAGTTGGGGAAGTATTGATTCAAGCCAATATATTATTTTCTACATTAATATTGTGCAGACAGTAGCAAATAGAGACCCTGCACTAGTGATAGTGTTTTCTCCATGATGAAGAATTGCCCTTCCGTGAAGTTTCATTTCAATGAGGAATGAAGTTTTGGGACATTAAATGATTTCTTATGGAAATGTTAGTTCTTTCATTATACAAAGAAATGGGCAAAACACACAATTTTTCCTGCACTATCAGGAAGAAATGGGGAGAGGTGAATCCTCTTGGGAATAGGGATGGGAGAACAGGTTTTTTTTGTGTGCTGCTCTGTTTTGGGGGATGACTTGGAAAATAGTGTATGGTGGGTCCTAGGACGGGTGTGATTATTGGAGCCTGTCTGTGGGTGTTTTGTCTTCCCAAGAACAAGCTGCAGTGTGTTTCTGTGGGTGTTCTAAAGGGCATGGTGGCCCAGGCATCTGCTTGTAGATAAACCTTGCTGTGGGTCATAGGCCCAACTGGTGGCTATGGAAAGGTGAGATCAGAAAAAACTTCATGTCTTTAGTCCTGTAGAATTTCTAGATGGCAAATGAACCAGGGCTGGAAAATGCATTGTGTGTCACAGGCTTTCCCCTTCTGGTACAGTGTTTTTTTTTAATTTGAAGGTCATTCCTCTGAGTTTAGCAGAGGCTTTTCTGTTGATGACTGATGTGTTCTTCTTGCTATCTGTATCTACCTTGTAATACTGGATTTATTAACGTATCAACAGAGTTCTTCCCATATTCATCAGGGCCAGATGGTGATAAGAAGGGCTTCTGCTTTAAAAATTACCTTCCTCCTTTTCTTCCCTGGCCCCCATCAACAAAAGAGACAGGGGATTAATCTTTGACTAAAAGTGTTTCACTTGATGCCTGCTTCCAGAAGTTGTTAGTGAGATAACCTGGTAATGAGACTGATGTAAGAGATCTTGACCTGTGTTGACAGAAGAGAGGGTGAACCATTATGCAGCACTTTTATTTTTTCCATTGGGATCAGGCTGCTTCATACAAGATGTGGCACAACCTGACAACAGCAACTGCTGGTGTGTGGTCTGCAGGGCAAAAATCACCTCCACGTTCCATAACGTGGGCACAGGTAACCCAGATCTTGACCTGTGTTGACAGAAGAGAGGGTGAACCATTATGCAGCACTTTTATTTTTTCCATTGGGATCAGGCTGCTTCATACAAGATGTGGCACAACCTGACAACAGCAACTGCTGGTGTGTGGTCTGCAGGGCAAAAGTCACCACGTTCCATAACATGGGCAAAGGTAACCCATGCCCACTGGAGACATTCAGGAGGCTGGCCTGTTTTTGTAGGCTTCTCATGGCTTGCATTTCTTGAGATACTAAAGATTTAGGGTAAAACCATGGCAGATGCTCTGTCAGCACGTACAAGTTGAAGCATTCTTATCTTGGACAGTAATTATGAACTTACTGAGAAATAAACTGTCCCTGTTTGCAGCAGATTAATACTCTTGAGCTGAAAGGTGTCAATGTGCTTTGCTCCTGGCATCCAGCATCCAGTTATCCCACGTGCTTTCCATGCATGCTGGCCTGTGTTGCCTTCTTGTGTTTTGTGTCCCATGGAGACACAAACCCAGGCTCAGTGAGCAGCCAGGTCCCCGAGTGGTTCCTACCCTGCTGTCAGAACAGCAGAGACTCTCCCCTGAGCTCTCTGCCTGCTAGGGGGCTGGAAGGTTAGTTTGAATTTACTGGCATAAAGGTGCCGAGGAGAACACCTCAGACAGCCTGGCCTGGGTGCTGAGCGGGCAGTGGAGCCCGGCAGGCTCTGCAGGGCATCCCCAGGGCTCGCAGGCTGTGCTGCACCACGCACGGGGGGTGCCTGTCTTTTCCCCCGGTCCCCACTGGAGGTCACTGGAACATTGTTTACCATTGTCCCTCAGAACAAAGGAATTGCAGAACCGACGTTTCATGAAATGAATGTTTTACATTTTCAGAGATTTTATCAATTTTCCATATGAAAATAAATGTTCAAATTGCCCGTAATCCCCGAGTGCCTGTAGGTATTTTGGGAACGTTTCTTATGCCCCGAGGAGCCAGCAGCAGAGTGTTTTACAGAAATATGAATCAACTGATGGGAATTTTGAGAGATGCTCCTGTAAAATGGGCTCTCTGTGCCCCAGCTTCCTTTGTCATCCCCTGACAAATGTGCCCTAAGTGCAACAACCCTCAGCCATTCTTGTGTTTATCAAGAGGAAATGTGAACATTGCCATTGCCAATCATTTCATTGTGTGTTTGCTCTGTGTGCTGGGAAGAAGATGAGCAGTTTGGTGTTCTACAAAGGTTGTCAGATTAAAATTGGTTCAGATCAAGGATGCAAAGAATGTCCCTCCCTGCCCTGCCCCTGTGCAGGCAGCGGTTTCTGCCCACTCAAATTTTTGGGAGGTCTCCTTAGATACCCCTCCTGTTGTAGATACAGACACACCCCCCTTGATACACAAGGAGCCCTCAGCACTTTGTGCTGGAGCAGGGGCAGATGCTCCACTAACAGAGTGTAATTACCAGTAATAAGAAAAGTTTAGTAACTAGCCACAGAACCAGGAATACAAAAAAAAAAAAATCCAAACCAAACAAAAAGAAACCCCCCCCTCAAAAAAAAATCAAAACAAAACCAAACCCAAACTCCAAGCTTCTAAACCTGTCTGTCAGAGTGTGTGCAGTTGCCATTAATGATAGACAGAATAACAATTAATATTAACTAAAAGGTCCCTTTATATTTCCTAGTGATACTAAAAGCCAAGAAACAGAATCCTGACTCCTGGGTGATAGCCAGCTTCAATGTAGCACTGGGATTTATATTTCACTCTTCCTACACGAAGTGCATCTGTGGAAGCTCCCAGCTCATGGCAGTGGGGTGCTGTTTGCTGTGAGGTTTTGGCTGTGAGTGCATGCAGTTGATCTCAAGCAGTGCTCAGTCTCCTTGGAAAGTGTGTGGGTGGAGCTGGGGATTTCCACTTCAGATGCAGGTACTTCCTTTAAATCTGTTCCCACAGACAGCTGATGGATCCACAAGCTCTGCTGAAGCATTTCTCAAATAAAGAGATGTACATGCATGAAAAATCTCAGAATGCAACGTCACTAATGCTTCTGCTAGAGAAACACCATTTGCTCTTAGAAAATATTCAGCAAAAATTTGCACTTATTGCAAGTCCCTGGTGAATCTGGATTTGAGGCCAGGAGGGAGCAGGGTCAGTCTGAGCAGCCTCCTTGGCAGGCACTCCGTGGGGCTTTGCCATCAGCAGCTACATCAGGCAGTCTGGTGAATGAAGGTGTTCTGTCTCTTGGCCACTGACAGTCCTTGGAGGCATCGTGGGAAAGTGTGGGGTGTTTCTTTCTTTTTAACAGCTGGAAACCTTTCTTTCTGTTCTCTCATATAGCCCAGTCTGTGCTTCTAGCTGGGGTGAAGGGTGGGTGAGGAGAGCTCCAGTTTGTCCAGTTTGCCCCGCTGAGGACTGGAGCAGTGGCTGGGGTGTGGGAACCCAGAGGGGCACCCAGGGTTTGAATGGGCCTCCACCAGACACAAAATGGTACAACTGGTGTAATGGCCTGGCTGGAGTGTCTGCTTCAGACATGCTCTCCAGGTGAGGAGCTAAACTGAGGTGAGATGAAGACAAGAGGCTCTTAAGGTGCTTTGCCCTGTCTCTGCTCCTGGCGCCCAGGAGGACGCGGCAGCAGCTGCAGGAGCTGCTGGAGGGAGCTCTGCTGTTGGGCTCTTACCAGTGAAAACACTCCTGTTATACAGACTTCAGGGAAGTAATGCTTGATCGTGCTTAGTGAGGAGTTTTCTTAACCTAAATAATAGGTTCATCCCAAATTGATGATGAATGCAGGGACTGCAGACCTGAACCATGGAGATTTGATTAGCGCATTAGGGTGATGAGCTACTCGGTTGGAATAAGAACCTCCTTGCCCAGAAGCTCTCTCTGCTACACTCTGCCTGAGAGGGATCCAGGCTGGATTGCTGTGAACACAGTGCTCTGCTGCAGGCTCACTGGGGCACACCATCTCCTGAACGTCACTGCTGGGAACTGAACTCTGGAGATGGAGGTCTCTGGAAGTAGAGGTGGAGGTCTCTGGTGCTGGGTGTACTTGCAGCTTTTGGCCAACATGGGGAACAAAAAAGCTTGACATAAGCTGCCAGTAACATGCTAAGAAATTGCCCAAGAACCATCCCTTTATTTGTGAAATTTGTCACCCTCACAGAGGCTCAAAATGGCCTGGTGGGATGTGCAGGTCTCCAAGCAAGCCTGGAGGAGACGTGGCTCCAGAGAGGGCTCCGTTGGCACCACCTCCGAGCCTGGCTCTGGAGCCATGCTGGTGCTCTTGCTGCATTTAAAAGCTTATCCTTAAATGTTTGCACTAAAGCCCTGGAGCACTGAGAAAGAAGATGCAAATAACTTGAATCTTTTCCCATGGAAGCAATTAAGAAACTCTCTTAATAAGAAATCAAGTTGTTTGTAAATTTTAATGGTTTAAAAGATGCCCTGGGGAAATCACAAACAAATAGGACACTGTTTGATGCAGACCCTTGCCAGCCAAGCAGCTCCACCTATGTTGTAGATGTGATCAATTAAAAATTATCAGGAGAAAATGATGTGTTCTTTTAACTTAATGTGTTTAGCCAGAAGGATTTTCTAAGGTAATGATTAGAGGCTGGAAGAAGAGTGTCGTTTTGTTTCCTTCCCATTTAAGAAACGGGGAAACTGCATCTTGCTCTAGGCTGGTTGGGAATGCTGGGAGCAAAATCCGTGGGAAGCTGTGTTAATATTGCATGGAATGGCCAAAAGTGGGTTTAACCATGTGCTGCTGGCAGGCAAATGGTATCAACTGTGTTTATTTGGCTGTTGGTACCTGGCTCTTGTGTGGGTGTCACCCAGCGATGAGGACAGGCAGATTTGGGGGATCCTTGGTGGGGTGATGACACCAGATCGTTGTTCCCATCAGCAGCACACAGGCCCTTTGGTGGAGCACCATCCTGCCATGTGTTTGGATGAGAGTGTCTGTGCCTTCCATCCAGTGTTTGATCACCTGTGAGAGCCCATCTTTCTGTGAAGCTTCACATACAGCCTGCTTGGTGACACCAGCTGGTGCTGCACTTTGTCACTGAGGAAATGTGGTGTACAGGTAGTAGTTTAGAAGGGAAAAAAACCCCAACAAATGGCTAAAATGTCAAATTTGTTTCTTCTTTCCACTCTGTGATTGCAAGGCACAGCTTGTGCTTTGCTCAGCCTGAGGGTTGGCAGCACCACTGCTTCTGTGGCTTGGAAGTGGTCCTGCAAAGATGTCCTCTTGGTTTCTAAATATGCTAATCTGTGACATATGTGAAGAACGTGAGCCATGGTTTCCATACAGCCTCAGCAGCTGAGGAAGATATTAATGTGGTGGCGATGGAAGGTGGAGCTTGAGGCACAGTGGTTGTAGCTGAGGCAGGGGGGTGGCTAAGTGACAACTGCTGCTGCTTGCGTGTGTGATACATGTGGTCTCCACAGGGCTGAATTACTGTGATTTATAAGAAATTCATGGAACTACATTTACTTTTATGTAATATATGTCTCCACATACATGAAAATCAACAGAAGATTTCCGTATTGCTGTGACACGTTCCTTCCAACTCATTCACTCCTATGATTATTGCAATTTGTTTCTCTTGAAATTTCTGTAAGGCATGACAAGACACCAAAGTTATGGTGGGTTGCACAAAGGACTCCTTTGCATATTAAAGACTTTGTGTTGTCACTTGACTAAATTTGGGAAAACATCTACCACTGTGAGTGTCATTAGAGGGAGATGAATACCGGCGCTCATTACTGGGGTGCTGTGACAAATACAGGGAGGAAGGACTATAAAGTGGCAGTGTGCTTTTTTCCCAAGCCTTGTCGAGGCTCATTTTGCTTTCCCTCATCTCTAGCAGCCTCAATCCCTTGATAATAAATGCAGCTCGCATATGAGCAACCCCCCGGACTGATTCCTTTCCACTGGAAGGAGTGATTTAAAAGAAGACGAAAAAAGACATTGAATGTGTTCATTATTGATAATCTTAAAGATTTACTGTGGGCTTTAGAAAAGCTGCTGCCTTAAAGCAAACTGCTTTTATCTCCTTTTTGTTTGCTTAGTTGGCTTTTGTGGGTTTTGTGTGGTTTTTTCATTCAGTGGCTCATGTAGGTTGAAGCTTAGGCACTGGGGTTGTTGTTGTTGGGGTTTGTGGGTGGTTTTTTTTTTGTGAGAGGAAATTTGCCAGTCCCTGCTAGCAGTGGGAAAGCCCGGGGGGAGCTGTGCAAGGGTGTGTTTTGCCAGCTGAGTGGTGTGTGGGCTACATCAGACCTGGCTTTAGGTGCCCGTGGCCACCTGAGGCAACTGGCTCTGCCCATGCCAGGGAGCATCACAGCAGAGTGCTCTGGTGTCTGGGAAGGGACTAGGCTCCTGCCCTGGGGCACCAGGCTTCTTTTTCTGGATTTAGACAGTTGTTGTAAATAGTTAAGACAAAGCAAACAAACAACAAAAAAACCCACAACCCACCAACCAAAAAGACCTTAGCAAAATGATGGAGAAATTGGCTCAGCAACTGAAAGTCTCTCTGGTCTGGTCCTTCTGAGTCCACGTGGTCGTGCCTGATCTCCATCCTGGCTTGTGCTGTTTCAGAGCCCCCGTTTTGGCTTTAGGGTTAAACTGTTTTCTGTGTGGTGCATAATTGTGTTGGAGTGTTAGAAGCCAAGGGGAAGTGGAAGAGTAAGGGGGAGTTTAATTCAGATGAATCCCCAACTGCTCCTTCGTGCCAGCTCGAGGAGAGGTGTCGACAGGGTAATGATCCCAGTGGTTTGTGCTGTGCTGCTTCCAGCTTTCTCCTTGAGGGAACAGGAGCAGTTGGTGCAGTGCAAGAGATGGGATGGCAGATGGGAGTCAGGTGCCTACTGAGACAAAACACAGGAAACCAGGAGAAAGGGAATTCATACTAAAAAGCCCAGGAATGGTGAGTTTCTCCACTGGGTCCAAAGGGCAGAGGCAGTTACCCTGTGCCCAGAGTCGTGAGGTGTTGGGGTGTTTAAGATAGAAGATATCATGCCAGGAGGCACCAGCCAGATGTGCTCTTTCACATCTTTGCCCTTCAGTCTCCAGAAGTTCCAAAATCTCTAATTAAATCCAGAAATGGGTTCAGAGGAGCAGATGGCAGGAGGTGTGAGTGAGCTGCTGTGGGGATGTGAACTCGTTTCACCCACGTTCCCTCCTGATGGGCCCCAGGAGAGCACAGTGCTGTCCTGGAAGTGCCATCCTTTGGGAAGCTGCCTGACAAGGAGGTGGTGGAGAGATTGTCATGGGGAGGGCGAATGGGTCACAGGCTTCAGCTCAGTTCTGTGCAAAGCATGCTCTTTATTTCAGAGTGATTGTTTCCTGTGTGGATGACTGTGAGGAAGCAGAGGACTGACCCAAAGGCCCATGAAGTTGAGAGAAGCAGCAGCTGCTCAGTACCCTGAAAAATCAGGACATCCAGGAGAAGCTTGTTTATTTTCCCCTCTGTCTGGAGACGAGCACTTCTGAGCTTGAGAGTGTTTGTAAACAAACACACTCCCTGGAATTTAAATCCCAAAATAAAAGGAGAGGGTCCAAATGGTCACGTGCAGTGGGGAAGGAGCAAAGACAACATGGTAATATCTTAACTAAGATGAGTTGTACAGAGGATGCTATTGAAACGGAGCAGGGAATGGTTTTACCCTGATGTGAGACCAAGGAAATAACTTTTGTCTGCTTGTCTGGGGACTCTGGGCGTGTCATCTTCTCCCTGCTTGTACTCTGTTTGTAGGGTGTGCTTTCCTCAGTGGTATGATGCAGGGCCTTGGGAGGACAGTGCCATCTAACACCTTTTGGTGCAGAAGGCATAACTGGCTCATTGAACTCATGGGCATTTAGAGGCCTGATGGCTGAAAAGATTTTGTATAGTTCAAAGTAGAAAAGCTGGGTAACATCCACTGCAATACTGAGAGGACACACTGGGGGTTTGGTGTTTTTCCTGGTCAGGTTGAGCACAGTGCATCTTTGGAGCTCAGTCCCTCTGGCTTAGGGCTTCCCGTGGTAGTGAGCAGAAACTCAGCAGATCATTGTAAATTTGTTGATGTGCTGGAGCAAAGGCAGAATGGAATGAACTCTGTCTCTTTTCCCAAGTAGGCAGAATGAGCCAGGTAACCTGTGCAGAAGCTGGTCCAGTGTGTGCTCTCCTTCAGCTTCCCACAGTGCCTCTGCCCTCCACACCTCCTGCTTCAGCAGCAAACACCACGAGATTTCCCAAAGGCCTCCGAGCATGTGTGGCTGTTCCAGCCCCACAGTTAATTCAACAAAGAATACTGGAACACAGAGTATCAGAAAACATTTCCTCTGTGTTCAGAAAGCAAATCCATATGCTCAAACCCTGTCATCAGTTCAGAGGCAGTTAATAACCTCATACTTCACCAATCAGAATAATTAAGCAGGCTCATTATTTTAAATATTCATTACGTCCAGATTCCATGTTTGGCTTTCTTGGTCAATTTGGTTCTTGCTAATCTGGGGGAAGGAAAGAATGTTCTCTAGTGCTTAATTTGCATTAAAAACACTATAATTTGTAAGTAAATTGGAAAGCTTTTAAGTGAAGAGGGAACATCAGTGACTTGACAGTCAAAGCTCTCCTTTGTTTTTCAAGCACAATGTTCCAGAAAGATGCTCCTCTTTTCTTGGAATTACATGGTGGTAAGAATGAAGCCTTGTAATTGTTCATTAATCCATGGTCATTAGGAGGCTGGTGGAAGAAAGCACCAGAAAAGAAAAACAAACCCAAAGCATGTAGTGTTTTGCCTGCCATACCTTCAGAAGATGGATTTTAAACTTCTTCAGTTATTTAAGATGGGTGAATTATCATCAGAAGAGCTGGTGCAGGTCAGTGAGGTGCAGGCTGGGGAGATGGGAGCACTGCTGGTCTCTGCACAGTGCAGGAAGAGCTCTCCCCACCTGCTCCCATGCTGAGCTGAGCCAGTCTGACTGTTCAGCCCTGTTTCTGGGATCTGATTTGGTTTTTTTCCTCTTTATTACTCCCAACTGTGCAAGAGTTCCTCTTACTGGTGAGAGTGGCCCACAAGGAGTAATAACTGAAACGTGGCCAAAAGGCTTAAAGGATAGAAAGTTATGTGGCTGCGTGGTGGTAGTGGGAGGGAAGAGTTTCTCCTATTTCCTTACTTGACCAACCTGACCATAGAAAATGCCTTAATTGGTTTGATTTTAAAAAAAAAAGTTCAGACAGGCTCTACTTCCTTTTTTTTTTTTTTCTTGATTGCATGGATATTTCTTGGGGGAAAAAATCTGTTGTATTAAAGATGTTACTTTCTGTGTTGCTTTCACCTCTTGAGGAGGAGGAGGGGAGAGAAGTGAGGAAATGCAGCAGAGAACCTGATTTCAATGCAAATCTATTGTTGATAATTGCAGTTTTAGAATCTTCTCAGCCTTCAGCTGAACAATGATAAAAGAATAATGGCTGTGAATTATTAGCTGTTCCACTTACCTTCAAAATAGTTCTTACACTGTTGTGATACTTGAATGTAATATTTTTGTACATCCTTTTGGTTTTTTTCTAATGTGCTTATGGTTCCTGAGGTCTTCATTTGCTTTAACACCTCTGGTAATTCTGCATCTGTGTTTTTGTTATGGGTATATAGGCCTAAAGTAAAATAAAAATCTCTACTTTCTCCCATGCTTCTGAAGTAATAGGATCCATTTCTCTATTCTTCTGTTTCTAGGCCAGGATAATGCAACAAAAATTAGTATAAAAATGAAGCAATCTGGGCAAGTGGAATGGGCTGGGTTTGTGTTCTTTGAGTCTTTCCTGTAGGTGTTTGCAGAGGTGGGCTCAGTTCTGAGCTGTTAAGCTGCTTGCTGTCACTGGCATCCAGATTTCTGCTGCTGTGGCACCCACACAGCGAGCACAGGGGGCAGCTGGAGTGGGGTGCAGCATTTTACACCCAGGATGTCTGTCTTCTGCATCTAAATGGCCTCCAGGTTGTG
>NW_008582664.1:0-11785 GCF_000691845.1 Merops nubicus | reverse complement strand
ATCCAGCCCAAGGGATTCTTACCTTATGTCTGTGAATGTCTGATAGTCTGGATCAGCTCACAGAGTAGAGGATGTGTCTTCATTTCTAATTGATTTGATTTTTATTTCTTGATTTTTGCAAACATTTGGGGATTTAATGGCAGCTGAGAAAATCTGTCAGAAAGAAGGGAGGAGATCTGAGTAGCAGTAAATAACAGAAAGAGCTCAGGTTCCTAAATGTGCATGCTTGAAACCATGGAGCTACAAGCTTTACTTTCTTCCTGGCTGAGTTAAACACCTTCTCCTCCAAATCCTGGAGCCTTGCTAGTGGTGAGCAGGCTCTGTAACTGCTGGTTGTATTTATCTGCCCTGGCAAATAAAGATGGATATGTCTCCACCTGTCTGAACGGACAATTCATCACACTGCTTCCTAAGGGATCAAGCATTTGCTAAAAGAGGGTAATTGTTTGGATGTGAAACTTGTTTTTCTGATGCAAGGGATTTATGATGTGTCAGGTTGTGCACGTAAAGCAGAACATGGTGTGAAGCTCATCCTTGCAATGCTTATGCATGTCCTGTGACAGTGTAAGGCTAGCATTGCACACAAAAGGAGCAAGTGTCTGAGATGGGGAATACCTGCTGCTAATTCAGAGGGTGAGAGTTGTACAGAGACACGTTCTGGAGGCAGAGCACCCACGTTAAGAGAACTAATTAACTGAGGAGGAGTTCTGGGTTGTTCTGCCTCCGTGCCCAGAGCTAGCTCCTGCTGCATTAAGCTCTCAGCCATGGAGTTCTTGCACAGAATATTCAGTGCTGTCTGGTTTATGTGTGGAAATCATCTCCTCCTCCCCCAAAAAAAGACATTGTGTTTTTTTTCTGGAAGTGCAGGGACAATAGGAGAAGATAGTAGTGTTTTCCTTACAGGAAGGATTTGTGGGAGGAAGAACAGAGTTCTCAGTGACTTGATGAGAATGACATCAAGGACAGAACTAATAACAAGCAGATGAAGGCAGCTCTGCCCTGCTAAAATGGCTCTCACCACGTGCTGAAGTAGCAAAGAAGAGTCTGACTGCCATCAATGAGATAGGACCAGACTGCCATGTATAAGTAGGAAGATAAATTATTAATGTGTGGAGCAGGATCATCTTCTGAAACTCCACAGTTCAGCATGTTCTCCTCAGTAAGCCTTTTAATCAGCTGTCTGGATGGGGTGGGCTGGGTCTGGAGAGTGAGAAGAGGCTGGCTCATCCTGGAGGGTGCTGCACCCTCATGCACTTCTCACTGGAAGCTGCTGCTGGCATGTGTTATCCATGGCTGTTGAACACACCTTTGGTTTGGATGACAAACATGGAGTTGTCGAGGATTTGATTGTTTTTCTCAGCTGTTTGAGGAGTTAGACCCTATTTTTTTTTTGGATGATGCACCTCAATTAGGTCTTAAAAATGAAATTGTTAGTATGTACTCTGTGAAATCAGAGGAGCTGTGGTCGATTCCTCAGAACTGAGCTGCTTGATTTAGGTTTAAGGATGATGTTTCTCCACAAGGGAGTCACAAGTCGCAATAATTACATTGCTGTCTTCTCATAATATGATTTATTTAGATGTTGCCATATGAATTAATTCTCTCTAATTGCTGCTCTTCTCACTGTAAATCAAGGTTTCTTGCTTTCTGGAGAGTAGTGAACATGATCCTACACCGAGGTAATTAGTCCAATTAGAAGGGAAAGCAGATGTGGAAAACCAATTACTTTCAGGAATATATCTGCTCCTATATAGTCCAAATGCTATTCAATCAAATCATAATCGTGGTTTAATAAAACATTGTTTTATTCATAAACTCTATCCAGCACTAAGACTACAGGGGCTGTTTTGGAGAAGCCAGTTTGAGCTGGCTTTGTGGCTGGTGAGCTTTCTTCTGGCTTGCTCCTGGTTTCCACAGCCCCACACAGAGGCCACTGGGTGAGGACAGGATCCCTTCCTCCCTGGAGTCCCACCACAGGCTTTTCCTGTGGCTCAAACCACATCAGAGGGAGGAAACTGGAGCGTGTGGCCCTGTCCAGCTTCATGGGTGCTTCCAGGAGCTGTGTCAGTGCTTGCTGCTCTCCAGTCATCCAGGACCTGGGCACAAACTGGTCAGGAAATGTCTGTCAGCATCCAGATCACATCCTGACCCAAATGATTTCAGAGCTGATGTTAAGAAGGAAGAACAGTAGATGTCATGCAGGTGATGGGAGAGCCCACAACCCCTGCAAGATCTGGCTGCAAAGCTTTCCCTGAAACCTCCTGGCATCTGTCACTGGGGTCCAAGGTGCAAGGACTGCATCAGTGGGGTTGTGATGATTGATGTTGGTGGAGAATGGAAACCTCCACAGCTCCAGCTACTTCACAAAACTAAATAAATCCAAAGGAGGAGTAATGTAGGTACCGAAGTGAGAGGAAGCGTGGTGTTCAGAGGTTTGAGAGGAAATTGAGAGGTGACAACAGCCTTGTGGGAGTTTGGGGATGAATTGTGCTGCTCAGCTGAAAGTCTGCACTTGAAAAGGTGTGAGGAGTGGGAGGAAAAGGAAAGCACAGAAAATCCTGACGTGTGTTGCAGAACTGAAAATGTGAGCCAAAACCTAGCTGTCTTTATGCTCATTTGCCACTGCTGCTGGGGCAGAATGGGGCTGGTGGTGAACTCAGTGCCAAGGGGTATCACTGCACGTGGGGCTGCACCCGGGGGTCTCCCCCTCACGCTTGTTTACACCTGAGTTCTCTTTACCAGCAGGGATTTTTCAAGTCTCCAGGCAGCAGCAAGGTTCCCTCGGTGTCTTCCACTCATGTGGTTGTCAAATGCAGCGTTTGTGCCCAGGCTGAGGCAGCACATGGAGTTACCTGCTTGTGCTGAGAGAGCAGCCACGGGACTGCAGCCAGGGCTTGCAGCTGTACTGCAGGAAAGCAGCTCTGCAAAGTTTTAGTCTAACAGCCATTGGCAGGAGACAGGCAGGAGCTCCTGTCGTTGGAAGGGGTGGTTCTGTTCCTGTGACCATCGTGCCTCTCCCAGTTTGGAAATGAGATTTATTTTACCAAGGGTGCACTTGTTTTATCAATGACTTCTGTATGCTAAACAATCAAGTGCAAGAAGTGGAGGGAGGGAAATGCTCAGCACTGTTCCCTCTGCTTATTTTCACTGTGCAGCCCCCCGAGCTGTCGCAGCCCCACACCAGGAGAGGCAGGACTGGAGGGCAGAGCCCACACAGCTTCTCTGTCCAAAGTGGGAGCCAAACAAACCCAGAACTGGCCTCTCTGGGGGTTGTTTTTTTAAGCTCTTCATTAAAATACCTGCAGAGGAGTTTTGCACTGGAAGTTTACCCATCTATTTTCTCCTATCTGCTGCACAGAAGACAAGTGTTCTCATAATTGGACCATTAAAGGAGGTGTTGAAATGTTACTAATTGTCAAAGGCAATTAAGTGTAGCAACATGTCACAGGTAAATTAATGAGACTCCAGGTGTTTTGAGCAAATTGCATTTATATGGTGTAAAACAATCGTGATCTTCTCTGCTAGCTGTCTGTACAGTTTTGGTGTGCTCTGATTTTTGGGGTTTGTTTAGAGGGATGCAGCTATGCATCAGCACCTGCCCTGGCTGTGTTTACAGGGTCTCTGACATGCTACATATTGTATAGCCTGACTTTAGAGAAGCTTAAAATCCATAGTAACTATTTTCTGGAAGTTGTCCTTGTTTTCTGCCCAGGGCTGCATGTCCAGCCCGTGTTCAGACTTGCTCTGATCCCATGGAAGCAGAGGTTGTGCTGCTTTCTGTGGCTTTTCCAGACTAAGAGGTGCTTCAGAGGGAGATCCAGCTCTTGAGGCAGTAACTTGTAACCAGTGTTCCGAGAAAATTTTCTCTCTTTCCACATCTTTGTCAGTCCTTAATTCATGGAGAGTTTTGGTGCCTCTTTATCGTGGCCTTGGCACTCATCCAGACTGGTTGCTGTAATTTGTGCATCCTATGCATGGTACATACAGGCTCTTGTAGCATAGGTTTACCTTTTGCATTCACTAAAATTCTAACTTGTCTCTGGAGAAGTACAGGAGCCATAATCACAAAGTTCCTGCAGGCATTTCTTGTTGCAGGCAGTGAGAATGCTGCTATCTTTGCTCCATGCATAGCTATTTTCGGGAAGACCCACTGAGAATATTCAGAATTTTAACCTTTGAGCAAGTACCGTGGGTTTTATTTCTGGTTACAATTTTAACACACAAAATCTGAAGTTACTAAATTGAGAGTGGCCAGCAGCTGCCTCTCTGCTGCCAAAAGGGATGGCGTGCTGCCCTCCCCCTGCAGCTCACAATACTGTAGATATTAGGAGAGACCACAAAAGGGTGGAACTGTCACATGGTCCCATAATTATCACTCTTTGTTTCTTTTCTGTTCCTGATGTATTAGATGCCCTCCCTGCGAGGAGATTTGTGATTGTGTGTATGTGCAAACGCCTGTTTGAGGCTGGGTGAAGCCCTAATTGTATATTATTAAAATATTATGATTTTTCCCCTCGCAAGCTGTAGCACTGTGCAGCACCTCCCCGATGTCTCTGCAGCTGGCTGTGACTGGCACTTGCAAGGTTGTCCTCCAGGTGCTGCATCAGAAATCTTTTGACACAGTGTCAGTAATTAAGTGTACAATTAAGAGAATGTCTGCAATTAAGTTCAATCAGTCAGTCAATCAAATCTACATTTGTAAAGGGTTTCTAAAGGGCCTCTTAGCCAAGCCTCCCCTCTGTTTCAGAGCTCTGCGAAGTTAACACCAGACACAAGGCAACGTTTAGTTGAAGCAACCCAAAGAAAGGGCTGTGAGGTTTGTATGGAGAGGATATTTGAAGCCGAGCTGTGTACTGAACTAAATTTGACTTTAGGTAAGGAATTTAGGTACAACACTGAAATGCAGCTGTTAGGTTGAAAACTTTGAGCTTTTCTAGCTGTCTGTCTCCCTGGGCATTCAGCTCAGCTCAGTAGTAATATTTCTCATTCTCCTCCCTATAGGGAAGAATGAAGAAGGACAGAGATGTTGCTGGTGTAAGCTCACCTGGTTTTGTGCTATTTCAGGCATCTTTCAGCTCCTGCCAGTTGTGATTTGACAGGGGAGTTGAGTGCCTGTGCACTTGCTGCTTTTCTGCTGCCCAGTAAATGAATCTTGAGTGAAAGTACTGCCCAGCTTGGGGTACTTATTTGAGATGAGCTTTCCCTGACTGCACCAGTTACAGCCTGTGCCATGCTTTAGGCTTTTTAAATGCACCTCAGTGCAGCAAATGACTCCACGTGGAGAGGACCAAGCCCTGGTCTCTGTGCCCAGGCCCTTTTGGGGGCAGAGCAGCTTGCAGGTTGTGATGCTCGTGGTGAGAGCCACCAGTGTCAGAGAGCTTGTTCATGGCTTGTGTGCCTTGATGGGAGTCTAAGAAACTGTCTTTGAAGTTAAGGCAGCTGGTGTGGCTCCTGTTCTTGCTGCTATGCCCTTTTCCCCAAAGAGGTCTCACTCCATGGACTCAGCTCCCCAAATTGTCTGGTTTACATTCTATGGAGTTGATACTGAGGTGGCTGGTAACTCACACTTCAATATGCCCCAAATTGACCCGTTTCAGTGGGGTTCTCCAGCTCCCCCTCACCCAGCTGCAGTGGCAGACACTGTTCAGGACTTGGTGTTCACAAAGAGCACCAGGGAAGGGCTCTGGGTTTTCAGTGCTCGAATGCACATAAACTTTGTGTCCTCGTGAGTGAGCCTGTGAGTAGTGAAGTGTGTGGAGTTTGCAGCTAGAGGAGGGCTGTGGTTCTCTGTATGGAGGTACCTGCTGTTAATAAGACTTCTTTGCTAAGTATATGTTTAATATAATGCCCTGAACACGACTGCTAGCAGCACCATGGAAAAGCTTCCAAATGTATGAGCCAAAGCTAGTAGCTGGTACTTTTTTGACTGTTTTGCCTGCAAGTAAGTCTTTCTTGTCTGAATTGCCGGATCTGTAGCATCAGTTGCTTTCTAAGGTCTGGAAATATTCAGTCTTTAGACTCCACGTGTAACTCCAGGAGTAACTGGGGGTTTTTTCCTGTCTCTGGTGCCACATCAGCGTGAGCATCAGGCCCTGGATTCTTTGATAAGGGGTTTGCATTTACACGCACATGTCACCTCTAAAAGGGCTCATGCTAACTGCTCAGTGTATTGACAAAGACTTGTCTATAGCAATGTGTGTCTCTGGCAGTTTGTCTCCTGTCTCATTATATTCATGGCTTTAATGTATGGAAAGCCGTTAGCCAAAATGTCCTTCATGTGGGGGCAGGGAAAAAAGAACAAATGGCTGAGTAATATATTACTTGTGGTGCTGTAAATATTCCCTAGCATATCATTAATACCCAACTGTATTTCTGTCTTCATCCACAGAGCTCACACAGAGCCTACAAATGAAGGTCTCTTCTGCCTGGGGAGCTGGAGCCAGCCAGGGAGGGAAGGGCAAGGAGGTGGCCAGGGCAGTGTCCTGGGGCAAGGAGGTGGCCAGGGCAGTGTCCTGGGGCAGGAGGGTGGCCAGGGCAGTATTGTGCTTCAGTGGATCTGAGCAGAACCAAGCAGTTTCCCAGCACTGGGTGCTGCCCCTGCCCCCCAGCCCTGTTGCTGCCCTGGCAGTGGGAAGATAGGAACCCTTCTTTCATTGCCTTTAATTAAGCAAACTGGTGCATTCTCTTATCCACTTCTGCTCAACAGGTCACACTTACCACCTTGTGCTTTCACTCTTTGTCTCAATGAAAAGATAACAGAGGGGAAAAAAAACAAACCCCAATTTATTGCTGATGCTCTTGTTCTCCTCCATCATTAATCACCACCAGAGCTCTAAGGAATGGCTCATTAAAGGTCTCAGTTGTTCTGGGATGATCTGAAGAAAAATACTTCAGTAAAAGATACCAAGAGCCCTTTTTGTATTTCTAGATATTATGTTATTTCTAGGTTATGTATTTCTAGATACCCGAAGAGCTGAAGTGTTAGATGGATAAGAAATACAGAAAATGGCAACAGTATAGAGTTGGCTAGATCCTGGCCTGAAGATATGTTGTGGTCCTGTTACTGTAATGATTTGATTTGAAATAGAGTGTAACTCGAACAAGGAAGTTGTTTTTCCTAAGCTACCAAACACACAGGGTGTGTGTTAGGCTTAAGAATGAGCCTGGAAATAAATGGCAGCAGCTTTGAGAGCGTGCACTGCTGACAGGAGGAGCTCAGCACCACTGCCCCTGGCAGCTGGCTGTGGGCTTTCCAGGGAGCAAACTCCTCAGCGGGCTGTGGTTCTAGGAAAAGTCACCAGCAGGGAGGTTCTGAATGCTTTCAGTCAGTCCCGTGGAGGGGGAAAGAGGAATTAGACAGGCAGCTGAGAAATAATACAAGACAATAAATTTTTCAAATCAGGTACTAAATCTATCAAAGCAAATAATAGGTCCTGATGGTAGGAGGACATTATTTGTTTTAAATTTGCCAGACCTCATTTTTTTGGTCATTCATCTCGGGGAGGTGAGGACTTTGAAAAGGCAATTACAGCTGGTGAATGATTAGTGTTAGATGTGACACTTTTATGCATCAAATATGTTTAACTGCATTAACCTTCAAGGAATTTACACTGGCACCTTAAAAGATCTATCTTGTGCTAAGCCTGAAAAATCTAAATCCTCCCTCAACTTAAATCTTATTTACATTCATTTTATTACAAAATAAATGGGTCTAAAATTTTAATGGAGTTTTGCCAGATTCTGAAGGCATTGTGACAGGAGAGGTGGAAGGAGGCATTGCTGGTGTGGTTCTTTGGAAGGTGATGCTCAAGGGAAGGCAGAGTGGTGCCTGTGTGCTGAAAAGAGGTTATGTTCTGGTTTCTTTCCTGGATACACCGTCCTAGAGGGAAGATGACTGAAAGCCATGAGGTTACACATCTAATTTATCCACATTAGGGCTTAATTTCCTGCTAATAGGGTATTTAAGCCTTCCAGAAAGCAGCTTGTGGTCTTTGTAGACTTTGTTTAATCTTTACATATCATGCAGAACGTCAGTACATTGTCAGTGGGTTCTTACTGGAGACTTTCAGGAAGCATTCAGGTTATTAAGAGGCTCAGCAGACTGCTCCTCTCGGCTCCTCAGGTGCCTGCTGCATCCCAGTTCCCATGCAGGTTCCCTTCTCTGTCAGTGGGAAGCAGTTCCTCTCGTTGCTGATTCATCTCCATGTCTCTTGTGCTTCACTCCACTGAAATCTGGTTAGGTACGAGACAGACTCCGGTGGAATGAAGGACAACAGAAGCCATGGATCGTCCTGACTTCCCTGGGAGGCGCAGGCGAGTTCCCTGCCTGGGGCTGGGGGCACAGCTGGCACCTGCCCTCTCCCAGTGGCAGGCAGGGGGGTGGATCTCTGCCATCAGGGCTTACAGGGGTGCTATGGGCTGCAGCTTCCCTCTGCTCTTATTCCCTCCCTCCTCTCCATCCCTTTTTTTCCATTCACTTTTATTGTAGCCTGTATCAAGGTAGCCAGGCACACTTTGTTAACTGAGGCAACAACTTACCAAAGGACAGGCAGTCCTCCATCTTTTGAAGGTCTTAAGCTACTAGGAGCTTCTCCAAATTAAATGCTGAAGGGTTTTGTGCTTTTATGGCTTTTGCAAGGAAGGTCCAGCAAGTTAATCACTAGAGTCCTTTCTTGCCATAAACCCCTGAATTTGCAAAATCCAGAGAATGCCAGTAGGCAATTTTCTTCTGTGTGCTGGTTCTTTTTAAAGATTTTTGGCAATAATGAGTGTGTTAAGGTACTACTTTCCTTTAGCCTAGATAGGGGAGACATAATCTTACTCAGTCACAGCCCCACATCATGCAGTAATTGGAGTCTCTTGCTCCAGGCTTCTCGTGAAGCATGGGCAGGTAGCTGAGCACAGAACACAGCCCTTGTCCTGGCAGGGCACTGCCAGCTGCCACTGCTCCTGTGCACACCTTGCTCCATCTCTGACATGGACTGGGTGGCCTATGGGATGGCCCTAGGGCACTAGGAGGTCTCAAATAGTTACAGGGCTGGGAGAGTGTTTAGTTTAAAGGATGTGTAGTCTCTTCCAAAGAGCTTCCAATCTGTGAATGAAACAAAAATAAAGAAAATGAGACCAGTAGAAACATTCCTCCCCCCAAAACCCAGCCCAGCCCATCCCTGCATCTGTGCAATAAAGATGTTTCTGAGATTCTTGGAAAGGAATCAGATTGTAGGTTGAAATGTTTCTCTTTTCAGATATGCCCTGTTTTTACCTGTAAAATTAATACTGAAGTCTGAATATAATGGATATATTTAGTGTTGCATGTTGCTTCTCATCTAAAGAATTGAAAATGTGAATGGAAAATAAAAAAAAATCTACCCTGAAATACACAAATCCCATGAGTGAAAGGAAAGTTCACCCTATCCCAGCAAGCAGTATTGTTTCCAGTTTGGGTGGCTTTGCTTCACAGGGATGTTAAGCCAAATTAAGGCACTTCCTGCCTCCTTGATACCTGGGAAAACTGGGATTTCCAAGGTGCCTAGTGAAAGGAAGGGTCTGTTTCCAAGTAGCAACGTGTTTTGGCAGCTCTCCTGTGCACCTGGATAACTTAATATTTCAGCTTTTAATTTGCTCGTACTTTCCCAAGCTGCAAAGTCTAGGCTGGGATGCAAAAACTTGGCTTGATGATGAACTGGAAAGCTTGCCTCTACTTAAAAAAAGCCAACCCACAAAAGCCCCCGCTACGGAGGTGCTGATAGAGGATTTAACTGAATAAATAGCTCAGGGTGTTTCTCGCTCACTTTTGCTTTTAAATATAAACCTGCTGCCTCGAAGCCTCTCCCTTCGCTTTGTCAAGACATGTTAAAAGCATTTGGGTAAGTCCTGAGAAAGGGTGGCCTAGGCAGGAACCCATCAACTGAAATTCCTCTATGCAATCCTGGCTTATTTGAAATGCCTTTTATCGGGCAAGTTCCAACGGGCTTCAGCACCGCGAATGCCTAATGGGCACCTTCCAGCCATTAACCGCTTCGTGCCCGGACTGCCCAAAGCCACTGCGCCCAGGAGAGCAAATAAACAGCCCTGGCTCAGCTCAGATATCAAGTAAAAGTGCTTATCAACAAGATCTTACTTTAAAACAATGGTAATAACTTGAAATACAAGCTCCAGGGACCCACCTCCAACAGACAACTACCCCTCACTCTTGAACAACCAATTTAAAGTAAATTCGAGGTTACCAGGCTGGGATTTCTTTTTCACCTTTTAATGAGATACTACTTGGTTTTTGCTTCTCTCAGGGGAGAAGTCTTGGGAGTCAGGCTGGAGTCTCTGCATTTACCAATGCAGCAGCAAAGCTCTGCTGCATCCTCAGAAGAGGCAAACCTTTAACTAAAGGTCAGATAAAATTGTACTGGACTTCTCTGAACTTTAAAGTGAGCAAACGTTTCCATGTTTCTTTGTCTATAGGGGAACTAAGAGATAAAGATGGAAGCTCTGAGCCACAACTCCATGCATTTGTTACATTAAATGGATTTTGTGTTAGGCCTGGTGATTACAAGCTCTTGGAATTTTCAGTGCAGTGCCGTGTGTGCTCTCAAAAGTGCCAGTAGCTCATAATCCTGGCTAGAAAAGTAAATAATAATTTGACTGTAGCATAAGCTTGTATTTAAGATAAAGCAGAAGTAACAACTGCTTTTTGCAGCTCAGATCTGACAGCGTTTGACCACCAGAAGCAAGGCTCTTCTGCAGCCTCTACCTGATCCTGGGGTTTTGTCTGAAAATGATCTTTGTCCTGGGCCTTTCCTAGGTGACTTTCCTACTCAGAGCATGTTCTGCTGCTCATTTGAGGGTTTCCATTTTTTTCTGCCTTACTCTGGTGTTACCCTCACGTTTTCCCCAACCTTTTGCTTGAAATTAGCTGCTATTGACTTTTAAAGGGAAAACAGTTCAGCATTTCTCTTGGCTTGGAACAAATCTTACAGCATAGTAGGAAATTAAATATGCGGTTGGATTTACCACTGTGCATTGCTCTTGGAGAAGAGCTGAAATCACTTGTGAAGCTCACGGTTCTGGATTCCAAGAGTGAGTGAGAAGGCCTCCTTGGACTCTTCTCTCTTGCTGGTACTCTGCAGCCAGCCTAAATAACATCCACAGGAGGGGGGGAAGCAACCTGAGCCCACTGCCCCCTCTGATCCCAGAGATAAACTGCCCACTTAGCCTAATGCTTCAGCATCCACATGCCACACAGCAACGCAGCACTCTCAGGTTTCAGAGTACTTCACAGGCTTAGCAAACTAACAAGTTAAAACTTTCTCTATAAGGAAAAGTAACAAATATGACTGCTCTCATAAATATTTCACCTTCTCATGATATCTCTGGGTAGGTAAGAACATTTTTTTTACGTGATTTGAGTAGAAATTCAAGAGAAGAATCAAGTGATTGAAACCAAGCAAAATTTTTACAAATGGCTGCTCAAATCTGGTGTAAATCCAGAGTAGCTCCATGGGTTCTAACTGAATTAGAACAAACTGTTCTTAAAGGCCAGTGAAAACTGCCAAATTCTCGCCAGTTTAGGAGACACATCGATACATTTTTTGGGGGGGAATTTCTCCGTGTATTGTAAATTGCCTCTTCGAATAACTTTGCTCTTATTTATGACTTACGATACCCATAGGAGAATGATTCAGATGTTGGCAGTTTTCCTTTTCAAAGCTGTTTCCCGGCCTCGGTTTCCAAGCGGCGAGGGGCAGGCGCCTTGAGGGGCGCAGGGAAGGAGCCTTCAGCCCCCCCTGGCAGC
>NW_008582663.1:11047-11305 GCF_000691845.1 Merops nubicus | reverse complement strand
TGGCTCCGCTGCCACCCCTGCGTGGGGTCACGCCAGCACTGGTTCCACCTCGGGGAGGTGCAGGAATATTTTCTTCCTCATGGAAAGGACGACGAAGGGAGGGAACAGAATTCGAGGCAAGACTGGGAGGCGAAAGCAATACCAAAGGCAAAGAGCCAGAAACCCAGAGGCAGAACAACCCAAATCGCTGTTCCCACAGCAACCCACACTCACCCTCCCAGCGCCAGGCAGCCGCTCCCCAGGCTCCCCACGTTCGCC
>NW_008582663.1:10583-10986 GCF_000691845.1 Merops nubicus | reverse complement strand
GTCTGTTCCCGCCCTGCGGAAGGGAGCCGGGGGCTGAGATGGGCTTTCCAGCAGGAACAGCCTTGGGGGGCCATCACCTTTTGGGGGGCACTTTCTGAGTGGCCTTACGGTAGGCGCCTTTCCCACCACCCTGGTACCACGGGTCCGTCTTTGCGTGGTCAGACCGTGCTGGGAGCGATCTAACACGGGACTCCAGCTTCCACCCGCTGCTCTGGTGAGCAGAAGTGCTGCTTGGTGCTACCACCCGGGCGCCTCCCTGCCCCGACCCCAGTGATTTCGGCAAAGAGGATCAGCTGCCTGCTGAGGGGGCTGTACCTGCCCCAGGCTCCCGTCTCTAAACGCCACAGTGATGCTGGTGGCTTTGGCCCCGTCCTGAGGCAACGCTCGAGCGGGTCTGGAAAGT
>NW_008582663.1:7954-10319 GCF_000691845.1 Merops nubicus | reverse complement strand
CCCCCTGGCCCCCAGCCTCGGCAGCAGTGCCCCAGAGGCGGCCGGAGCGTTTCCTCACGCAGCGTCTGCTGCGGTGCCGCCCTGGGATCACACGGCCGAGTCACGGGGCCGGGGCTGTGCCCCAGCTCCTCCCGCACCCCGCGGCCCCGCGCTGACACCGCCTCCTGGGAGCTCAGCACTTTGGACGATTTGCAAATGAAGTTTCTTTTGCTCTACTTGGGTCTTTATTAACTGATTTCCATTCTGAGCTGTTAACTCCTTCTTATCTGGGACACTACCCGGTGCTAGACTTCTCGATGAGGCTTTTGCTCTCCTATTCTATTCTATTCTGTTCTCACCTAACACAATCTAATCTTGTTCCCTTCTCATCTCTCTGTCCAGGACTTCCCTGCCCTATATAAAACCTCTGATCTTTCTCTTCTCCATGCCATGTTTCTGGGTGAATGTAGCTGGGAAATCATCCTTGTTTCTTCAGCTCCTGGGGACAGTGCAGAGAAAAGCTGTTGGTTTAGTTTCTTTTTTTTTCCCACTGTCCTTTTCCTGATGTGCCAGGAGGCAAAGAGGGGGAGCTCCTGGTCCCCTTCAGGACCATGTCCTGTGGTTGCCTGGTCTTCTCCATCTGTCCCGTGCAGGGCATCCACGCCTGGACCTCAGCATTCAGCTGGTAGTGGGGATCAGCCAGGGCTTCCCATGAGGAGGTTCTGCCTGTGGTTTGAAAATAGCATTTATTTGCTCTGGGTTACCATAGTTACTCATGGAAGTCGCACGATGCCGCTTCTGCTGCTTGGTTGGGTGAGTCTCTTCCCCACAATATGCCCAGCTAATTCTGCCATCAAAACTGCAGGAATTTCTTGGGTGCTGGCTGAGGCCTGTGGAGGATGCCCTAGGCACCCCTCACACCTTTCAGCAGCCCTCTCTTTGGAATGCTGGATGCACCTGCAGTGCTGTAGCAGAATTTGGGTCCTTGATCACCTGCTTGGCATTGCTAGAGCTGATGTCTTTTTCCCAGTGCCAAGCCTGCACTTGTGCTGCATCTTGGAGATCTTGAAGACAAATACTGAGAGACAGCATGGCAAAAGTCCCTGCTGGAACCCCACACCTGGTTTCTGGGGAGCTGGTCCTCAAACGGGGAACTGATGTGTCCTGGAGAGACTGTTCTGGATAGACAATGCTTGGTGAGATGCAGCTGCAGAGTGCTGCTGTCCCGCGGGCTGGAGGCTGGTGGTGATGGCTCTTCAGTCACCAGTGACCAGCAGCTCGGTACGTGAAGCCCTGTGCACGTTTGTGTTCCTTGGCACGAGCAGTAGAGCTTGTCCTTGGTGCTGGGCCTGGCAGGAGCGAGCTCCAGCAAGGCCGACGGGAGGGATGTTTGGTGGCAGGGAGCTGCACGTGGGGCTCTGCTCCCATGTGGAGACACCCAGAGCAGCGTAAACCCAAAGCACAGGTGGGTCCAGCACCAGAGTCTCAGCCTCAGGGTTCTCCTGCCAGGTGCTTGCGGGAGCAGGAGGTGTTTGTTGCCTTCCCTGAGGAGACAGTGGACAACACCCCATGCTGGAGAGCCAGGAGCCAGCCTGGGATGCAGGTGGGACTCACCTGCCCATGGATGTTTTCCTGCTGGCCCTGGGAGCTGGTGACCTGGCTGTCCTGCAGGCAGCTGCCCAGGGGACGACAAATGCACTGGGGACAGGACACGGCAGGGCAAAGCAAAGCCCAGGGTGCTGCACGTGCAGCCAACTCTTTTTGGGGATGGAGCTGCTGGCAGATGCTGAGAACGGGCAGGCTCAGGCACCAAGGAAGAGAAGCCTGATTTGGGGTCGTCACTTGGTGCCATGCTCAGTTTTGGGGAGAAAACGTGTACTGGTTTCTACCAGGAAAGGTGAGGGCAGAGGCTTTTGGCTGCCTGGATGGGAGCTGCTTCAGAGCTGTGTGCTGCCCCAAATCCAACCTTTGTCTCTGGGCTGGGAAAAAAACCACAAACCCGCTCCTCCTCAGCTGCAGAGCTGGCAGGCAGAGAGGGAGACAAACCCTTGGCTGGCTGGCAAGGCCCCACAGCTTCTCTGCAGAGCTGCGGCGAGCCAGCCAAGAAAATCGCCGTCTTTCTGCTCCGAGCTGTACCAGGGCAGGAGCCCCCCCCGGCCCCCTGCCCCCTGCCCGGCTCAGCTCTCACTGAGTATCCTGCTACCAAGGAACAAACTCAACCCCTCTGGAGCTTTTCAGGTGTTCCTGGACGGCTGCTCTGCATTTGGCTCCTCCAGCCTGGGCTCCTGCACCCTGATGGAGCATCCCCACACTGCTTCTGGTCGGCTGCCGTGCCGTGCTGGCCTCTGCTCCAGGCTTCTAGTGCCTGTGGGCACCCACACACCTA
>NW_008582663.1:7146-7523 GCF_000691845.1 Merops nubicus | reverse complement strand
CCTGGCTGTCGGGCCAAGGGTGCAGCAGGCAGCTCCTCCAGCAGCTGTCCCAGCGTGTCCTGGTTGCCTGGGAGCACCCCAGCCAAATTAAACAGCCCTGGGCTATCGCTTCAGTTTAGCCAAGACAAAGGTCAGAGGAGAAGGAGCGACTTTTCCTTTGCTGCTGTTCTTTCCCTCTCAGGGTGTTATTTCCCTGCTCAGTTTACGGGGAACGGGGGCTGCCCGCTCAGCCCAGCTGGCTCCAGAGCTGCTGCTGGGCAGGGCACACGAAGCCTTTTGACTTTAAGAGTCGTTTTTCTGCTGGCTGGGTTTCACATCTCTCCGGCGGGCGGCTCCTCTCCCGCAGTGCCCCGGCGAGGCCGGCAGCAGCCAAGGCC
>NW_008582663.1:0-7115 GCF_000691845.1 Merops nubicus | reverse complement strand
GTGCCGCCAGCAGCCAAGGCCCCGGCGGTGGGAGGGAAGAGTTGCTGTTCCTCTTGGGCTGCAGGAAACGATCACAACACCCCACTGTGCACAATTCACATCCTGAGATGCGCTGGGCTGAGCCTTCCAGGTCTCCCATGTGCCTGGGTTCATGTGTTGCCTCCTTCTCTGAACTTCCAGAGAAAAAGAGCTGGTGCTTGCAGCCAGAGACATACCCAGCCCCTGTTTTAGAGCAGCCTTGCAGGAGACAAAAGAAAAAGCCAAAGATTTCCCCACCAGCCCCAGCCCCAAAGCTGGGATTTGCCGGACCAGGGTGGCTGGGCCAGTTCTGCTCACACCTGTGAAGGGGACTGAGCATCAAAGGGGGATGAGCAGCCAACATCTCTGCTGCAGCTGGGAAAGTGGAGGCAGGTCCGGGTGGGACCACGGCCTGTGGCAGCCTGGGGCTGTTGCAGCCTTTCTCCAGGGTGCCGGAGGCAGGCAGGGAATGGTGCTGGGGTCTCCTCTGCCCGTGCTCATCCTGGGCCCTGCTGGGCATGGCACAGAAAACCTCCTCCACAGAAGCTCCTTCATGCCTGGTCAAAGATGGTCTTAGTCAGACCGCTTTGCTGTTCTAGCTAAAAGACCACAAGGAAATCCAGAGACCTTCAGGGAGTCTGTGGAAGTTTTCAGCAGAGCAGGGAGCGGGTCAGTTACCTTAAGGTCCCTCCTGTCCTTTTATATTTGTATTGCACATGCACCTCAAGCCTCAGCCAAAGGCAGGGTCCAGCCCTGCCCACCGCTGTCACTGGAGATTTGCTGCCCTCAAGGGCAAGATATCCAAGGAAGATGGTATTGGGTAGGAGAAATCACTGTGTGATTCTCAATGCCACCGAAGCAGTGGATCTGGACTGTGACCCCAGGCTTTCCAAAGCCCAGTCCTCTGCTTTTCAGGCTGGCCATCCATTATGGGCTCAGCAGACACCCCAGGGCTGCAGGGAGATTTTGAATTTGGGTTGGGGGCAGAGGGGCAAAGCTACATTAACCACTGGGTTTTGAAGAAGACACAGCAGAGACGGCAAAGTTCAGTGGAAGTGGATGAAAAGGGCAAGAGTGCTTGTGGATGACAAAAGATCACACAGGGATATTGGCTCAGAAAAGGGGAAGAGGTAGAGGAGACTCAGTGGAAATATGTGGGGGACACATGAAAACAAGCAGTTCCTCTTTCTGCTGTAATTCGTAAGCACGGTGCAGAAACCAAAGGGCAGCATATGTGGAACAGATGAAAAGAAGCCAATTTGATGTATTTCATTTACTGTCAGGGTTTGACATATAATGGCATGGCTCCGAAGGCCAGAGGTAAGGACAGCCACAACACTACGCCCCAGTGACAACACAGGTAACGAAGCACCGTGTTTTCCAGCACTGCTTTGGGTGTTTTACACAACCAAGGGCTTTTACAGTGGGAATAAACCCGGCTCTGTGACTCCTTTGTCCCCAGTGGGAGCCAGGGACAGGCAGTCCCCGTGGTGTCCCCACAGCCTGGCCCTGCACGGAGCTCTCCCTGCTGTCCCCAGAGGGGGAGAGTGGCCGGACTCCCCCGCCATGTGCTGGGAAAGGGGGGTCACCTCCCTGCAGCACAGGGAGCTCGGACTCGATTCCAGCCCCGTCACTAAAGTCAGGGCTGTAAGTCTCTGTTGAGCCAAACATCTGGAGCCCAGGCTGCATTCAGTGCCTCCTCCCTCCTCTCCCCCCAGCTCGGCACCCCTCTGTCCCAGCCCCCCGTGCAGCCGGCCCCAGAACACGCCAGTTCTTCCATGAGAGATCTTCCCCATCAGCTGACGCCGTCAGGATCACACGGGGCAGCCCCAGCTCAGGAACAGCTCGTTGTTTGAGAACGCCTCTGTGGCTGTTAGCAGTAGCTGCTGATGCACAGGCACCACCCTCACCCACGGCTTCTTCCCAGCACCCTTCTCGTCCTTGTGGCCCAATCCTCCTCGCTTCCATGCTTGCAAAAAAGCTGCTTTGTGCTGGAGCAGCCCTGGCAGAGCCTGTGGCACTCGGCTCTCTGCCCTCCACTCACTGGGAGATGTGGCCGAGGAGCTTCCCACTGGGGGGGCTGGACAGGGGCAGCAGCCTGGGCACTGACCTCGCCTGGGGACCTCACAGTCCAGGCCCGTGTCCCTCGGCGGGGAGGGCAGCAGGAAACGTCTGTGACTGGGGCACAGAGATCGTGGCCCCCAAGGGCTATCAGGGCAGACCCCTTCCACGGCTGCTTCAGCAGCTGTGAGTAACCAGCAGCAGGGAAGATTTGTTCAAGACAAGATCCTCCAGAGAAAACAGGAGATTGTTTGAGGCCAGGGCAGAGGTGTCACTCAGAGGGCACTGGCTGGTCCAGCCTCCAAGCAGGACCTGCTGGGCCACCCCTCGCCACGCAGCCCTGGGAGAGGGGAGACCCCGAGGACAGGAGGGACAGGGCTGGTCCCACGGCCCGGGGACGGGTGGCAGGGCTCAGCTGTGGCAGTGCCCAGGCCCACAGAGGCCTCGCTGCCGAGCGCAGAGTGTTCCTGCAAAAACACTGCCCAGGAATGCAAAGCTTCTGAGTTCTCCCTGTCCCATGCTCACAGCACAGCTCCTTTGTCCCAGAGGTGGTTGTTCACCATGCACCTTTTCCCAGCCCTAGCAAGCAGCTGGATTTCACACCCCTGTGCTCCTGCAAACCTCCCAGGGTGGAGACACATGGACCCTTCCTGGGAAGGAAGAGGACCTTGTGCAGCCATCTCCCAGTCTTGTTTAACCTCTGTGAGTTCTTCTGGTTAGTAGGGTGCAGATTAAATATTAAGCTCTTAAAAACATCCTTTGCTCCAAAAACACCCAGCAGAAATGCAGGGCAGGAACTGGCTAGTATGGATGGTCATGAGAGCATACCCTTGTCATGTGTACAAGGAAACACAGATCCAGCTCCTGCAAGTGAGCTCTGGCTGTGCAAGAGGTGGATCACGGCAGAGGTCATGAGATACAGTTCAGGCCAAAGGCCTCTGCTTGGAGCTTGTTTATGCTGGTTCACAGGCCAAGAGCCTGCTCTTCCTTTTTCATTTGAGTGCCCTGGACCCTCCTCTTTGCAAACAGCTCTTTAGGGCAGCTGGGAGTTGGGACAGGCACCTGACCCAGGGAATCGGCTTGAGCGAGTATCTGCTCCCAGCAGGCAGAGGAGCAGCACATCTCCCCTCCCAAATATAGGCTAGAACTTCCCTCCAAGCTGCCAGTCTGAGCCAGAGGCAGCTCCAAAACTGCCAGAGTATTGAGCACAAGGCAGGCAGCTCCCCTGGAAAGAGATGGGCTTTGACTCTCCCTTGGAAACCTCCACGCTGGCCTCTATCTCCACTCCCGAGGCAGTCGAACACATGTTAATAAAATTTCCTCTACTAGTCAGTTGTTCCCCGTTGTTTCCACTTCTGCAATTTCAGCAATCTGTACATGATTATCTTGTTGCTCACTGGGGAGGGAAGCTGTCCCAGGGAGACCCACACCCAGAAACACTGAGCTACGGTCAGCCCTGCAGTCCCTGCAGCAAACTGCTCCCTCCTGAGCCAACAGCTCACACGTGGGGACCAGTCCCTGGCGAAGCTGTGGCTGAGAAATGCGTTCATCTGCCCCAGGGGAGGGTCAGGTCTCCCTGCTGCCCAGGAGCTGCAGCCCACACCCCTGCAGAGCGAGGGGAAGCACAAGGAGCCTGCACACACGGGTGTCCTGCCAGCGACCAGGCCTAGCAGGGCTGCCACAGCCAGCAGGTAAACCAGGGAGCGGACTGTATTGAGTATAGAAAAGACATTCAGTGAACGATTGCTGGGGGTACAAACAAGTCAATTAGCTCACAAGCAATTTACATTACCCCCAACAACCCCAAAAACAACATCGCCTGACTGACAATAGGCAGAACAAACAAGGAACCAAGGCTGCCCATAGATGGAATGGGAAACAGCCAGGTCAAGAGGTCAAGCACATAAGACAAAGGTGGCCACATGGGCAGCTCTCACCCTACTAGGCCATGTTTGCAAAGGTCCAAGCTGACAGGGGCCCAGCTCCAGGAGAGTCAGGAGGGTCCTTCCCCAGCCAGGAAGCTCTGGGAAGTGCACCCAGCCCACAGACAAGTGGCCCCCCCCCCCGCCCCCCCCCCCTGCCAGTGCTCCCAGCTTTTATCCCCCAGCAGAGCCCTGACCTTTGTCAGCTCAATGGGGGACACCTGGGGCTCAGTTCCCTCCTGGCTCCTGCAGGGCCGGCCCCAACCTGGGGGCAGCTGAAAGGCAAACTCAGCACCTCTTTGTGAAGGGCTGTGGGAGTCACCCATGTGCCAACCTTAATTTGGGGCTCAGGGTTCAAACCCCAGCATTTCAGTGGGTTGTGACGAGTCGTGAAAATTAGGCAGCTCCTTAGAGGAAGAGAATGTCAACAAGTACTTCTGTGAGCTGTGGAATGGCTGAAGTCAGTTTTCCTCTGGCTTTGTCTCAGGGGTGGGGAACTGGGGGGACTCTGTTATCCAGCGAGGGTCCCACCCTTCCCCTGGGGAGACAGCAGTAGAGGCTCTCTTCCCAGTTCTGTGAAACGGCCACACCTGGAGGAACACAACATCTCTGAGACTTTGCTGCCTCTTCACCCCACTGAATCTGTGTGAGTGTGGCCACAAAGAAGGTTCCACAGCGTTCTGGCTGTGGAGGCAGCAAGGAGAGCTACACTCCTCTGTGCCACCATCTCCAAGGGTTACCTCTGCATGAGGGGAGCAGGCGGTGCCATTGCTCACAGAGACGCCGCTGGCACGTGGCAAAGGTTCTGCGGGTGCTGTGGTGACAGGAAGGGCCAACAGAGATGTACCTGTCCTGCCAGCCCAGCCACCAGCTGGCTGCAGGCACCACACCGCAGTGAGACCCCCGTGGCCACCGGCCTTGTGCTGCTGGAGAGGGCAGGAGCTGCCCCGTCGCTGCCAAGGGCCATCCCCACCCAGCGTTCCCACTCGGCACGCAAGAGCTCGAGGGACGAGATGCCCGCCCGGCCGTACGCCTCTGCCTCGCCCAGACAGTGGTAGCTCTGCCACTTTCAGTCCTAAACCTCCCTTGAACAAAACCCAAGGAGTTACTGCTCTGCAGCATTCGCAGTGAGCCACCAACCTCCTTCTACTTGTGGTCTCTGTTGGGCTTGAATTCGGAGCCTCAGTGAGGTGAGCCTCCCAAGGCACGGCACACCCAGGCCCTGCAGAAGCTCAGCTGTGGTGGTTCTGGGAGGGACTGGCTGCCTGAGGCAGGCCCTGCAGCACAGCAGAGGGCTTCACCCTGAGAGGGGGCAAGGGCAGGTCTCCATGTTAACCCTGAGGGCTTTAAGGAAGCAGGATTTGTCAGCACGAGGAGGAACGTCTGAGGAGAAGTGGACTGTGCCTCGGCGAGCAGGGCAGCGCTGGTCGCAGCCAGCTGGCCCTGCTGAGCTGGTGGAACCAACGCTGGTGCTGCCCTGCCTGCAACACTCACAGGGCAGCACTGTGGACTCCCCGTGGTTTATGGAGCAGAGGAGCAGCAGCACACGGGCTGGGAGGACAAGGGGCTGATCACTGGCTTGCTGGACTCACTCTTCCCTGCAGGCTTCCAGAGCTGCCTCCTTCACCTCGAGGCTGCAAGAGATGCAGAGGGTGACAAGTCCAGTGGGTGACAAGTCCAGTCAGAACCCCTGCCAGTCACTGGCAGCTGGAGGGCACAGGCCTCAGCTTTGGAGGACAACTTAACCATTAAAAGGGAGGTGACTGACCAAGCAAGTAACGACCTGAAGCTGTCAGCGATGGGTGTGTGTCCAGGCTCAGGGACAGCGTGGACAGGCCGGGTGCCTCACGCACGTTTGCATGAGAGAAATCAGCAGCAGGTCGGCAAACCAGGAGCTGAACGCGTCCAGATGTCACCCAGCTAAAGTCTGGATCGAGTTCCACCGAGCAGCCGTCCGTGGGACCTGACAGCAGAGCCGGCAGACAGTGCTCACGGCCAGGGAGTGGAGCCACCGCCCCGCGCTGCTCCTGCCGAGGCTCTGCAGCCCCAAGCGGTAGCAAGGCAGGGCTGGAAACCCCTTTGAAGAGCAGGAAAAGCTTCGAGCTGGCTGCCCGAAGCAGCCCCGTGCTGTCCGCTGGTTCTCAGACCCCTCCCACGGCAGCAGGTGCCCGCGTTGCACGTACAGAACAGCGGGCACAGGCAGTTGAGACAAAAAGGCACCACGAGAAAGCACCAGGCTCCTCTCGTTCCGCAGCGCCAGGGCAAGGCAGAGGACAGCTTCCCTTTGCTGGGGGTCAAGGCTCCTCCAGCTTCTCTGTGGGCTACCAGCCCCTGGAGACATCCCCCATAACTCTCCCACCATCAGGCCCTCCAGGTATGATGAAGAGCTCCCGCTGCTCGATGCAGGCAAGCCATACCCTTTCCTCTCAGGTCCTCAGTCACGCAGTTTCCAGCAGCTGTAAGGTTCCAAACCAGCAGCTTGTGTTGCCCAGCTCCTCAAGATCTCTCAGCCACATTTTCCTGCTACTGAGCACCTTGGTTGTTTTTCTTTGCTTTTATTTTGTTTGCTCTCTACAGCTCCCTGAAAGAAGGTTGGCATGAGGTGGGGGTTGGTCTCTTCTCCCAAGTAACCAGCAACAGGATGAGAGGCAATGGGCTGAAGTTGCACCAGGGGAGGTTTCAACTGGATCTGAGGAAGAATTTCTTCCCTGGCAGAGTGGTGAGGGATTGGCCCAGGCTGCCCAGGGAGGTGCTGGAGTCACCAGCCCTGGAGGGGTTCAAAAAATGTGTAGATGTGGCACTAGGGGACATGGTTTAGTGGTCATGGGAGTGTTGGGTTGACAGCTGTGCTTGATCTTAGAGGTCTTTTCCAACTGTAATGATTCTGTGCTTTGTTATGAAGGTCTTTAAGGAAGTTGTAAAATTGTGATTTACAGTCTATAATGCTGAGCTCACTTTTGGAGATCAAGTGAAGGAAGTGACCCAACCCCTTTTCCCTGCTCCCATCTCTCTAAAAAAAGAGCCACTCGGCTCGATAGGACTGGGGCTGTCGAGCCGGGATTTGTCTGGGGAGGAGGCAGGTCCCAGGTGCGGGCCAAGGGGAACCTCTGCTGG
>NW_008582662.1:3987-6474 GCF_000691845.1 Merops nubicus | reverse complement strand
CTGGGGGCATTGCTGGGGCTCCCCTGGAGGCTGAGGGGGGCTCAGGGGGACTCACCCTGACGATGATACGCTCGGAGATGTGAGCTGCCAACGTGTAGTTCTGGTTCTGGGCGTGTGCCTGCAGGGCCACCACCAGCATGAAGTACCTGCCAAGAGGGGAGAGAGCTCAGGGTGCCAATCCTGCTCTGGGAGCTGCTGAGTCTCCTTCCCATCTGGAGCCTGTGGCATGGATCTGTTGTGGAGAGCTTGGCACGTGCCCTCTCCTTGTGCCACAGGGCACAGGCACTGTCCCCAACCTCTCACAGAGTTGAGGAGACCCTTCTTGTGGCCACAACAGACACCTCCTTTCCTCCACACAGACAAGGATGGCCAAGCAGGACCTGCCCCCCTCCCTCCAACCCCAAAACTGGCCCGTGCACAGGTCCTGAGGGCTCAGGGCAGCCTGGGGAAGGTGCCAGGGCCCCTCACCTCTGGTCTGGGTTGGGTTTGCCTTTCTTCCTCATGTTGTTGGCCGTGGTCTCACTGAAGTGCAGTCGCCCCACAGTGACCTTGGTGACCTGCTCTGGAGGCAGGTTGACCCTGGGGAAGGGAAGAGAGAGAGAGGAGTGAGTGAGGATGGTGATGGAGAGGAGGTTCTTTGGGGAAGGACCATCTGGTTGGCCCCACCACGGCAGAGAACTGGGCAGAGAGAAGAGTGGGGAGTGGAAAGAGAGAAAAACAGAGGGGGACAGAGGGGAAAACGTGGAGACTGTGGCATCCACCACACCATCCCAAGACCCCCAACTCAGCCCCCTTCCCCTCCCTCTCCTGCTCTTGCCCATTGCCCCTTGGAATCCCAGAATCCCAGCCTGGTTTGGGTGGGAAGGGACCTTTAGAGGTCCAGTCCAACCCCCCTGCAGGGAGCAGGGACATCCCCAACCAGAGCAGGTTGCTCAGAGCCCTGTCCCACCTCTCTGGGAGGGTGCCAGGGCTGGGGCAGTGCCCACCTCTGGGGCAGGGGTACCCCTGGAGCCCCCCCTGTGCCCAGCCCTGGGCAGCACTCACGAGACAGGGTTGAAGGGCCGTTTGCTGCGGTCGGACTGGGACTGCTCGATGTTGATGGACTGGTTCAAAGCCTCTAGCTGGAGAAGAAAATTTTGGGCACGTGACAACGAGCAGCCAACTGAGACCTTCCCCTTCCCACCTCCTTCTCCTCAGCACAGCCCAGCTCTCTGCCCAACCCTCCTGGGCTGTGCAACACCCAGCTTGAGCGTGCTCATCGTCCAAACGTGGGTGCCCCTCCTGGCACAGAGGCAGCTGAGGGGGGGAGAGGAGCTCCCCAAAGGGTTTCTACACCTCTGGAGTCAAAGCTGAGTGAGAGGCAGCCCTGAAGACACCCAAGCAGGGATCTGAGTCCACCTTAGGACTCCTATTGCAAAGATCTGCCTTCTTCTGGCCTTCAGCCCTCTCCTACACGCTCCTCTACACCTGAAGATGGGGGGGGGTTGCTTGATCCCACCCATCTGCCCCACTCCCCACCTCCCCACTTGCCTTCACTCCATGCAGCTTCAAGTAGAAGCACTCTAAAGGTTTCAGGCCCTCGGGGGTCTTCACATACTTGGGATCTCCAAGCATGCCAATGTAGACTGTGACCTGGAAGTGATTCTTCTTCTGGCAGACGAAGGCGTCGTCGCCCACGGAGAAGTTGAAGCCCTTGTCAGCATCCACCCTGTACGTCAGCATGGGGCTGGGGGGCAGGCAGAGGGTGTGAGACTGGGGCTCTCTGCCCACCACCAGGGCCTCAGGTAGCTGGGGGCAAAGGGGAACCACCCACCCAGGAGCAGAGGCAAGGAGGGGTCACGGCTCGGCGCCGAGGTGGACACCCCGCGAGTGCTGGGGGTGGTTTTGGGCTCCTCCCTCCCTCCCAGCAGGAGCTGGAGGGGCTGGAGCGTGGGCAGAGAAGGGCAACGGAGCTGCTGGGGAAGGGTCTAGAGCCCAAGTGTGGGGAGGAGCAGCTGAGGGAGCTGGGGGTGCTGAGCCTGGAGCAAAGGAGGCTCAGGGGAGACCTTCTGGCTCTGCACAGCTCCTGACAGGAGCCTGGAGGGAGGGAAAAGGGCCTCAAGTCACCCCAGGGGAGGTTTCAGTTGGCCCTGAGGAACAATTTCTTGCCCTGGAGGGTTGCCCAGGGCTGTGCCAGGCTGCCCAGGGCAGTGGTGGAGTCCCCATGGAGGGTTTGCCAAGCCGTGGAGATGTGGGGTGAGGGACACGGGGCAGTGGGGACCTGGCAGGGCTGGGGGATGGATGGACTCAGGATCTTGAAGGTCCCTTCCAACCAAAACCATTCCATGACTCTAAGCTCCACATCCCACCCAAAGTGTGGAGCAGAGCCCTGAATGCTGCTCGTTGGGAGATGCAGCTTGGGGGAGGAGGTGAAGAAGGAGGAGGAGGAGAAGGAGGAGGAGGAGGAGGAGAAGGAGGAGAAGGAGGAGAAGGAGGAGAAAGGGGCCT
>NW_008582662.1:3254-3965 GCF_000691845.1 Merops nubicus | reverse complement strand
CCAGGGAAATATGTGCCCTTTGCAGCCAGTCCCCTTTCTCTCTCACCCCCCAAATCCCCAGCCCTGGGCTGCTGGGCCCCTGGGGTGCTGCCCACCCAAGGCAGGGGGGGGAAGGAGCCACCTCTGGCACCCGAGGGACCCAGAGCTGCCCCCGTGCCTCAGAGACAGACCAGAGGGTGGGAGCAGAGCACCAGAAGCACGAGAGGAATTCCCTCAGCTCCCACCCCCCCTCCTGGGCTCAGCCCTCACTTCTCCATCAGGGTCTTCTGGCACCTTCCCTGCTCACCCCAGGGGTGCCAGAGCCCATCCTGGCAGCTCTCACCAAGACCTCTGGTCCATGGCACTCAGACTGATGGCTGCTAAACAGCTTTTGGGAGGGGGGAGGCAGTGGGGCTCCTCTGGCAACCCCTGCTCAGAGGGTCCCTTTCTGGGGGTTTCCCCCCTGGCTGTGGCCAGTGGATCCCCCAGAGCAGGATCCTTCTGCTGGGCTGGGTGGTGGGAGGCAAGAAGCTGCTCTGCAGGTCTCAGAGAGGCCGTGGGTCCCCCCAGCCCTCTGCTGATCCCCCCATCACCTCTGGCTGAGCCAAGGAGCTGCTCCAGACTGCCTGGCTTGGGTGGGAAGGGACCTTTCCAGGTCACCTCATCCAACCCCCTGCAGGGAGCAGGGACCGCCCCAGCTAGCGCAGGGGGCTCAGAGGCCCATCCACACTC
>NW_008582662.1:0-3039 GCF_000691845.1 Merops nubicus | reverse complement strand
GCTGGAGCCTTCTCCTCTGGGGCTGCCCCAGCCCAACTCCCCATCCCTGGGGACATCCAAGGTCAGGCTGGATTAGCTCTGAGCACCTTGACCTAGCTGCAGATGTCTCTGCTTACTGCAGGGGGGTTGGACTGGGTGACCTCCAAAGCTCCCTTCCCACTCAAACCAACCTCTGATTCTATCATCCTCTGACCCTTCTTCCAACCACAGGCTGCAAAGCCAAGAGCTCAGGTCTATCCCAAAGCCCCCAGCTCCAGGGGAAAGCACCAGTTTGCTTGATGGGAAGAGCCCAGCACCAGCCCAGTTGGCAGGGTGTGAGCAGAGCAGCTCCAGCCTCAGCAGGGAGATGTTCCTGTGGAGCACAGCACCACCACCCTTCCCCAGCTGCCTTCCCTCAAACCCTAAAGCTCTGGGGAGAGGGAGGAGGGAGCCTGCTGGCATTTCTCAGAGCCTGCTGTCAGGGAGAGGAATTCCTCCTGCTCCCAGCAGTAACTTTGGGAACCGCCTGGTTCCAAAGCCCTCTGGCAAACCAATGAACCCTTTTGAAGCTTCACTGAGCCTGAAACCACAAAAACGGTGCAAAAAGCCAAGAAAAAAACCCCCAGAGGATCAATAAAAGCAACCCAGAGACTTCGCTCTCCTTCAAATGTGGATTCCTCAGCCCCCAGAGGCAAAGCCCCAGACACCAGCCCAGCAAACCCAGAGGTGGATTTCCAGGCACCTCCACCTCCATGCATGCAGCAGCTCTTCCCTCCTTCCCTCCATTTCTTTACTCCAGCCCGTTTTTGGGGAATTCTGGGCCCAAACTAAACCCTTGTCACCCCCACGAGCTCAGGTGCCCTTTGCTTTTCTCCTGGCAGAAGGCTGCTGGAGGCTCCCCTGCTCCCCAGCGACCCACTGGTGCCATTCCCACACCAAAATTCACTCTCCAGGGCTCTGAGAAGGCTGAAAAAGCTGCTTAGGAAGTAGAGAAGGAGCTGAGGTCCCCCCCTGTGCTGTCTCCATCTCACCAAGCCACAGCAAAGGCTGAGAAGGAGCTGAGACAGAGCTCAGAACTGCAGCTAAAAAGAATTGAAGGGGTCCCTGCTCTGTAATGTGCCAGGAAAAATGACTGAATTGAGATGAAATTCAAATTTCAGAGGTGAAATTTCAAAGGTAGTTACTAGTGAGGATGATCTCTGATGATCAGCTTCATTAGGATGATTCTCTTGATGATCTTGAGGGATCTTTTCCATCCAAAACGATTCTGGAGCAAGGAACTTAGTTTTGTGGGTGCAAGAGGAGGAGCCCAGGAACTACTTAATTGTGGGTTTTGCCCTCTGAATTTACACTTGGCATGGAAAAAGTGTGGGGAGGAGCAGCTGAGGGAGCTGGGGGTGCTGAGCCTGGAGCAAAGGAGGCTCAGGGGAGACCTTCTGGCTCTGCACAGCTCCTGACAGGAGCCTGGAGGGAGGGAAAAGGGCCTAAAGTCACCCCAGGGGAGGTTGAGGTTGGCCCTGAGGAAGAATTTCTTGACCAAGCACTGCTTGAGTTAGAGAAGAGGAGTTTGCATCTCCTGGAGCCTCCACTTCTCAGATCTGGCTCTCTCCTGTGCTGCAGTCACCACAGGAGTGACCTTCTCAGAGCTGGAACTGGCAGAAGCACCACCAAGCTGAGAAATCTCTCTCAGTGGAGGCTGCAAACAGCTTCCCATGGTCACCCTCCTCAACCTCCCTTCCTGGGTCTCTATTCTTAAGGCCAAGAGTAGGAAAAATGAGACCACTCAGCTGATTCACCCTCCTGGGGCTGGGAATAAGTTGTGGGCACCTGGATCACAGGGGATAAAAAATCTGTTGCCTCTAGGAGCAGGCCCCTATCAACTAGAGGACAGCTTGCAGCAGATATCAGACCAGGTCCTTGCTTTGGGACCTCAGAGGAAACTCAACTGTGGAAATACTGATGGATCTTGAAGTCACACAGATGCCTGCCCCCGTGCTGAGGGCATCAAAAGGCAGAAAGGAAGGAGAAGGCTCCTACTTGCTGAAAAATGAGTTAGTCAACCTAAAAAAATGCCATTCTAGAAGGAGGAAGAGAAGATCAGTCCTCTGGGCTTTCTCAGAGCTCTCTTCTGGTGCAGTGCTGTGCCAGGAGAGCCAAGAAATCTTCTGGTGGAGGTGGAGGTTCACCTCATTGTAGGTTCTCCTTGCCCAGGCTCTCCTAGAGCTGCCTGACCTCAAACCCCCTCCAAAAAAAGACCACGAGGCCACTTGAGGGAGCATCTATCTAAGAATAAATCCATCAACCCTTGACCTTAACCCTTAATTCTGGTCGAACCCAGCACCACAACAAACTGCACGTGGGTTCCTCAAACCTACATGAAGTCAGTGAAAAGGAATTTGTTCCTTACACAACAAGGGGGATGACCTAAATGCCACAGAAGGAGGTTCTCTGTGGCTTTCACCCGAAATCCTAAGAGCAGGTATTAGGCAAGTGAGCCCAAGCACAGAGCCAAAGACTTCAGCAGAGGAGGGCTGGGTTGGCAGAAGTTAAAAGCTGTGGTTTGTAGCACTCCAGCCCCTTCTCCAGCCCCTTCTCCAGCCCTCCAGGACCTTCTCCTTGCCCAGCAGAACACTCTGTGTGGTTGACCTCTGCTGGCCTGCCTGGATGACACCAGCAAAGCTCTGGAAAAAGGGACTGGGACACCTCCAGATGCTCTGGGAGGAGCTGGAAGAGTTGTGATGTGTTGGGGCTAAAAGGCTCTTTACCCAGGGCAGGTGAACTGGGGAGTGCTGAGCCTGGAGCAAAGGAGGCTCAGGGGAGACCTTCTGGGGGGGTGTGTTAGAGAGAAGGCATCAGATCCCCCCCCAGCCCCCAGAAACAGAGACTTGGGACCGGGGGCAGGGCTGGAGCTTTGGACCTGCCCCCAAGCTCCCAGCAGCAGCTGATGTTCCACCTGAAGGTGGGAGATGCTTCTTTTGTGGAAACACCTCCCCCAAATCACCCCTGGGGTGCTGAGGTTGGGGAAAGAGCCACAAACGTGCTCTTTGCAGATGATGGGAG
>NW_008582661.1:0-739 GCF_000691845.1 Merops nubicus | reverse complement strand
TCTGGGGGCAGCCCTGACCCCAAACCGGAGCAGTCAGGCAAGCAGTCAGCAGAAGACCTTGTTGAGCCCCCTACCACTGCCCTCAGTCCATCAAACAATCCAGCCTAGCTAGGTTCCTCTAAAGAGCCTGCCTGCTCTCAAGCAGATCAACACTCCTACTCAATTTGGTGTCATCTGAAAACTTGCTGAGGATGCCCTTAATCCCTTCATCCAAAACACTGATACAAGATATTAAGCAGAACCTTGGGATGCCCCTTGTGACTGGCTACCAACTGGACTTAACTCCATTCCCCACCTCTCTTTGGGCCGGCCATTCAAACAGATTTTTTTTTTTTTTACCCAGTGAAGAGTACACCCATCCAAGCCATGAGCAGCCACAGTTGCTCTAAGAGAATGCTGTAGGAAATGGTGTCAAAGGCTTTACAAAACTACAACAACAGGGGCTAGCAATTGTGAGACTTTTCTCAGCTGTTTGGACAATATTTTATCTACCTCTTCTTCCTGGTTAGGTGGTCTATAACAGACTCCCCCCAGACTCCCCCCATCCCAGCCTTGTTGGCCTTTTCCCCGATTCTTACCCATAAATACTCAGCCCTGGTGTCACCATCAATAAGCTCTAGACAGTCAAAACACTTCCTAACACACACGGCCATTCCTGGCCTATCCCTTCTGATGAGTTTATAGCCATCCAATACAGCATTCCAGCTGTGTGAGTGTAAGAGTCAGTCAGAAGAGGAAT
>NW_008582660.1:0-3876 GCF_000691845.1 Merops nubicus | reverse complement strand
CAAGTGCCACCACTTCAGACTCCCTCACGCGGCTCCTCCATTCCCACGTGAGGTTTAGATGCAACATTTGACAGGTGTTGCTTTGCCCAAGGCAGGGAGGCTCTGGGCGTGACTCGTGCCACCCAGCACAGCACCTCTCCCTTCCCAGCCTCCTGCAGCTCCAGCCATGGCTGGGGCCCTCAGCCCCTTACAGCCAGACCTCTCTTGAGCTGGGGCTCAGCTCTGCAGACGCCACCCCAGAGAGCATCTGGGGAAGGGGGGAGCTGGGAGGGGGGTGGCCTCCAACTGGAGCTGCAGCAGCTCCTCCAGCCACCAGCTTTTGGGAGGGTCCGTTCTACGTCCCCAGCAGCACCGAATCTCGTTTTGAGCCCTCTTTATGTTCTACATAAAGACAATTATTTACTGGCAGCGTGAGCGTGCTGAAGGGCAGCTCTGTGCTGCTCCACCCGACACAGCCCCATTGTGCCACTCGCCTTGTTTGTGCCCGTGGCTCTGGGGAAGTTCAGAGGTTTGCTTGTGTGACCCTATACTGCGGGTCTGTTCGCTGCTGACAGCTGCCTGTCACTCCTCTCCCAGTGCTTCCTGGAAGAGCAGCACGTCTCTGAAGAGCTGTGACCACGGCCTGGGCCTCTGGGGACCTGCAGAGGTTGAGGGTGGCAAATGGCCACTCCGAGCTCACCACCCTCGGCTTCAAGTGCCTGCACACCCCTCGAGGTGGGGCTGGTGGCCACCACCTCCCTGTCATGCTGTCCAGCCCAGTTTCCACTTCAGAATCCCAGAATCCCTGCACCTCAGCCTTCTCCTCATCCCTGGTGGCAATGTTCCCCCTGCAGTCCCCTCAGCACCAGTGGGGCCTCCAGCCACAACCCCTTCTACCCAGGGCAGTCACTGGTGGAAGTGCAGCAGGCTGTGCCCACCCCACCACAGCTCGGGTGGCTTTTACCCTCCTAAGCCAGACACCCCTGCAGTGAGCACTCCACAGGCTGGGAACCAGGGGAGTGAATGCCCAGCGATGGGGTGTGACCGTGACATGATGTGACCATTTGCTGCCTGCTCAGTGACCAGGGATTGGATGTCAGCAAACAGAACCTGATGGAAGCCCTGCTCCTGATGGAAGATGACAGCACCAACAACCCCCGTGCCATTCCCATGGTGACTGCAGGCTAGCTGTGCCAAGGGAGGGAGAGGAAATGGGGAAGACAGCTGGAACAGGAGCCAACTGGGAAAGTCTCTTGGGCCAGTCAATATTTTGGCAGACTCAGCCTGTCAGATGCTGTCAGCACTGATCTGCCACGGGGGAAGTAACATCATGGTGGGGCCTCTGAAAAATCAGAGGAGAGGAAAAAGGGGTTTCACAAAATCATGGAATGGTTTGGGTGGGAAGGGACCTTTAAGGGTCACCCAGTCCAACCCCCTGCAGGGACAGGGACATCTGCAGCTAGAGCAGGGTGCTCAGAGCTTCATCCAACCTCCCCTGGGATGGTGCCAGGGATGGGGCAGCGACCACCTCTCTGGGCAGCCTGGGACAGGGGCTCAACATCCCCACAGTGAAGAGCTTTCTTACATCTCATCTAAATCTAAAAAGTCCCTCCTCAGCTTTCTAATTGGGCTGCTTTAAGCCCTGGCAGCCCCCAGCAGGTCTCCCCAGCTGGAGCCTTCTCCTCTCAGCTGCCCCAGCCCAACTCTCTCCTGCTGGGCTCCCAGCAGAGGGGTTCCCCCCTCGGGGCATTGCTGGGGCTCCTCTGGCCCCGCTCCAGCAGGTCCCTGGCTCTGCTGGGCTGAGGACTCCAGAGCTGCCCCAGCACTGCAGGGGGGGCTCCCAGAGCTGGCAGAGGGGCAGGATCCCCTCCCTGCCCTGTGCCCACGCTGCTGGGGGGGCAGCCCAGGACACCGCTGGTGTGTGCCCCCAGCAGGAAGCAGGAGCCCCCCGGTTCCTCTCCTCTCCCCTCCTAGCAGAGCACAGCAGAGGGGGCCAGGCTGGCTCGCTGCCCCTGCCCCCACCTCCGTGCCTGCCACGACTGCCAGGAGGCTCTCCTGGGGAGCAGTGGATCCCGAGGAGCCCCGATACTCCTCTGACAGAACGACAGGTCTCCAGGGCAGGTCCTGTGGCCAGACCCCCCACGGGCACGTCGCATGGATTTTTTTAATGTGATTGTCAATAAACTGCCATTTTCTGGGGCAGACCAGGCAGCTCAGCTGGCTGCTCAGCCTGCAGTGGAGCCCAGGGATGTTTCTGTGGCTCACGCTGCTCTCCGGGGGCAGCTGAGGGATGGCTGCTGACAGGAGCATGGGGGACTCCAGAAAATACTTTCCATTTAATAATGGGGAAAATTATTTGAGTTCTTGCCAAAGTTCCCCCCAGTGAGGGAAAACCCGCCAGTGTCAGCCGTGGCTGAACCAGATGTGCTGCTCCTGCTGTTCCCATCTCTCCATAGCTGGTTTAAGTTACAGATTTCAATTATCATCTGGAGATGAACTTCCAGCCCTGTAACTGCAGTCACAGGTGGCACGGCTGCCCTGCTGAGCCCAGGAGGCAGCCACAGCCCTTCTGTCCCTTCAGTCCGCGTAGTAATTGCCAAAGTGCCACTTCTGATAGGGACTGGCAGAGTCACAGGGCTTCACCCGCAGGGCTTTCCGAGAGGGATCCACTTCCAAGCACGCCGGCTGCTGGAGGTGCTCCCAGATGATGTGGTCGCTCTGCAGGGGAGAGGAGACAGGGCTCAGGTGGGCCTGGGCTGGAGCCCTCCCGCAGCAGCAGCTCTGCTCTACCACCCAGGAGGCTTGAGCCCCTGTGCTGTGCCCTCGTTTCACACCTCCCCAGCACTCAAGGTCTCTCTGCTGACTTGCAGGCACTTCTGGGGGGGATCCCAAGCTGGCAGGTGTTGCTGAGCCAGGATCACACCAAAGCTCCTGTGTGTCCCCTCCACTGCCAATGCAAAGAGCAGCTCTAGCTGTCCGAGGGGCTCCCGCCACAGGGGACACCCCTGCAGGTGGCATCTGCTGCACAGGGAATGTACAGCAGCAGGACAACTGGTTTTCAAGGTCTGGGGTTTCTTGGCTGATGAACTCAAAGCACATTTACTGCACAGAAAAGTATGTTGGAGTCAGAGAATGGTTTGGATGGGAAGGGACCTTGGACCTTGCAAAGTCACCCAGTCCAACCCCCTGCAGGGACAGGGACATCTGCAGCTAGAGCAGGGTGCTCAGAGCTTCATCCAACCTCCCCTGGGATGGTGCCAGGGATGGGGCAGCGACCACCTCTCTGGGCAGCCTGGGCCAGGGGCTCAGCACCCTCAGTGGAAAACATTTCTGCCTTAGGAATGTGTTAGTTAATTCAGCACTGAAATTCAAATGCTGGGGCAGTAAACTGGATGGTGGAAGAATGAAGAGCCTGAGTGAGCTCCATCCTTTTGCTTTTCACATCTGCTTGGCTTTATCTGCTTAACCCACATGGCCAGCAACACGATGCTCAAAGTGCTGCCAAGGGAAGGGGCATTTCTGGCAGGGGGGTCACTTCATCCACATGAAGGGACCAACAGTTAACTCCAGGTGAAAGAAAGGTTTTGGCAAAGCTGGGGCCAGAGGGCTGGGGTACACCTTGCTCCTCAGAAGCATTTTTTTGTTGCAAGAGACTGTTAAGATCATGGAGTCCAATCGTTACTCACACTGTCAGGTCACCACTAGCCCATGTCCCTCACACCACATCTCCACAGCCTGGAAACCCCTCCAGGGGTGGGGACTCCACCACTGCCTTGGGCAGCCTGGCACAGCCCTGGGCAACCCTTGCAAGGAAGCAATTGTTCCTCATGTCCAACCTAAACATTCCCTGGTGCAACTTGAGGTTGCTTTCTCTTGTCCTGTTGCTTGTTCTTTGAG
>NW_008582659.1:237138-243096 GCF_000691845.1 Merops nubicus | reverse complement strand
GGTGATGTTGGTTGCCCCTCCCCAGGTCCATGATCCTGCGCTTGATCTTGTTGAACCTCCTGAGGCTCACCTGATGAACCTCATCAGGTTCATCGTCCTTTAGGATGCAATACCAATCCACTGTACCACCATCTCACCAGAGGCATCTTGTTAGCACTGCTGTGGCTGAGAAGTGAAGGAGAGGTGCAATGCAGTTAAAAGTGACAGGCAAGGAAATGCATTTCCCTTTCTCTCCAACCCAATAAATTCAGAATTACAGATAATTACTGAAATACCTTCCAAAACAGGAGAGGCTATTTTTCTGCATTCAGATATCACCAATGGTATAGGTAGCATCACTAGTGGGATACACTGCCATAGGGCAGGGAATATACATTAATATCCACTGTGCTTAGAGAGGAGTTTTGCTCCTCTTCCAGAGTTTGACAGGAGATATTGGATTCCTTCTCCCTCATTTTGAGGTCCTATATTTCAAGTTTAGGGGAACTGGGCATTTCTGTAAAGCATTCTCTAGTTTGCAGTGACTCTGAAAGTGTCCTTCAGCTCAGGTTGAGACTGCTGGTGGGGTGTGGGTGCAGCCCACATCAGCAAGAGGTGACTTTGAACCCAGGGAAAGGATCGCCAGAGCAGCCGGGTCAGCAAAGCCAAACCCTCCAAAGTTAAATTTGCTCTCATGACAGTCCATACAGCATTCACAACACTGCGTAACACCCACCCTGAAGTGTTCCCAAGCCCCTGGAACAAATGTAACTCTTTGGCAAAAGAACAAACAAAAGCAAACAAACCTAGAAGCTACGACCCGCAATGTGTCAAAGCCCAGGAGAGATCTGGCATGTAATTTTTGTCTGATGTCCTTCCTATAGAGGGAAATATTAGATGAAGTGTTCTGGTCCTCCAAAGAAGTGGGTCATGCTCCATGTAGCACAGAAAGGCAGCCCCTCCAGCCCCCTCATGGTCCCCAAGCCTTCAGTGCTGGGATCAGCACAAGGAAGGATGCCAGAGACAAAGTATGAGATTACCTCTCAGCAAACCCTTTGGCCTGAATCACTGACATCTTTGATTTAAACAGTAATTTAAAACACACATGATGAGAAGTCAGGGAAGGGATCCAGGAAGGCCTGGGGTCCAGCCAACATGGCGTGTCTGCCAATTTGCTATTCAGAAGGTAGGTTTGCTAGGAAGGGGCAGGATCATGGCTGAAACCTGTCATTGCCTCAACTAAGCCACAAGACCCTTATTCAGAAATGGCCAGGGGCTGCCTGGCTGCGCTGGCACTGCTTTGCTGGATTCCTGCAGCTCAGGTCTTTCACTCAGCTGCTCTAAAGCAGTGTATAGAAGGATCTCGGGTAAATCCTACCATATTCTCTCCAGCTGGTCAGAAAGCCCTGCTGCTGTGTGCCCTATGGGTTCCCCTCCAGACCTCTAAAACAAGCAGCAGAAGGAAACAAAAGAAATCTGAATGGAGGACAAAAGCAGCAGATATACAAAGGGTGTGTATCTCAGTCAGCTGCTTTCCACTGTTCCGTCTTCCTGACCGCTGTCTTTCCGGAATGACACTGCTGACATCTGCCTTTTGCCATGAGGAGTCAAAAGAGCAGGGTAAATTCAGTTTAACTGCCATGTCCTAATTGTGTGATCTCAAAGGAAGAAGTATATGACTTTAGATAAAGGTTTTCCCAATTGAACACTACTGCAAAATTGATTCAGGCCCATTGCCAGTGGAAACCCAGATTTAGAAATAAGCGATATGATTTTGAAGGGAGAGGTGGGTTCTGATCCAGCTCTGAGTCCAGACTCTGTGGCTGTGGTCCACCATGAGTCTCTAATGACTGGCTGTTGGGGTTAGATACCAACAGGTTATTTGCACACAAATTATATTCTTCCCTTCTAGGCGATTTCAGATTCTGTCTTGATACTGATTGTGTCACTTTTCCTCTCTTGCTTAGGTTAGGTTCAGGTTGGAAACTCATTTATTGGAGAGGGCAGATAGGAGAAGAGGTCTCTCTGACTTTGAATCAGGTTCTGTATGATCATGACTCAATGATAATAAATCCTTCAGGGCCTGAAACCTAACAAGGGAATAAAGGAGGAAGCTCTGTGTCTCTTAGATCAAAGGGAGAAAAAAAAGTTGAGATGTAAAGGAGACAAAATGTGCTGCAGGGTATGTGAAAATCGGAGCTCCCATAGAGCTTGCTGAAGACTGCCAAAATAGGGTTCTCCACATCCATCCCATACCTACGCAAGACAGCGATGGGAGCGTTTTTAGATAAGATCAGACCCTGAGAGAGCATGCCTGGCTCTGTTTCTTCCAGCAGAGCAATATGGAAACCCACTGCTGGGAAACCGTTTTTCCATGCCAGGCAGGAGGCAGGGAGTTGTGTGCAACCATACAGGAGCCTCCGCTCCCACACATCCTCCCGCTCACTGAAACCCTGCCAGGATGGCAAAGGAGGAATTGATTTACATCCAGTAAGTAAAATAAATAGATAAACGGATAAATACATCTGCATGCTTCCTACCTTGCTCAGCAAGGGACTGAAATCAAATTCAGGAGGAAGTCATCTGCAGGTGCACAGAGCTGGGCATTGGTTGCTGGCAGTGCTGGTAATCATGATATTTATTCCCTAAGAGAGAATTTGACTGCTCTTTCTGAGATCTGTCACTCATTGTCTCCTCGCTAGTGAATTCTCTCTGCTTTGTGAGCTCACCAGGGTCAAACAGCATTAGAAGACTCCAGCTCGAGTTTCCCCAATGTCAGTTCTTATTTTGAAGAGTTTGTTTCTGAAAGGGTTCAGATTCACTGCAGAAATGTTGAGTGCAACTTGGCTGAATGCAACCCACTGGCAGTCATTTTGCTTCCCCTTTTGCCTGTGCTGCTAGCACTATAGTTCCTAAGCATTTTGTCAAATGTCCCCTGCAAATGTTGGAGTGAACAGCCACCCATCTGGGCAGGTTCTTCTACCATGGTCATTGTCAAATTGCATGGGGAAAAAGCATAAGAAAGTTAAAATGTTATACATTCTCTAGCTGGGATGTCCCAGCTCCTATTAATCAGCTTCTTAAAGAACCTGCTGAGAAGACTGTCCTGTAGACCATTGTGTTTAATAGGCACTGTCTGTAGTGAATCCTCCTCTTTCCTGCTTCTGGTGTCCTCAGCATTCAGTGTCAGGGGAACTTCTTATGGAAATGCATGTAATGTGGAAAAAAAAGGCACTATGCTTTCAAGAAGCTCCTTTGAGCTTCCCCAGACTCAATTCCCAGTTTGGGAGAAAGTCTCCCACAACCATACACCATTCCTTCCTCCTTTTTAATGTCCTCAGCTACCCACACACTTGTAAAAATGCAGAGAAGGTCTGCAATCCATTATTTGTTCTTACAGATAGTCTCCCAGCAAAATAAGCAGAGACAGAGCAATTGCATTAGCCCATCTACTCCTGGAAATTCAGGAGGAAACTCAGTGACCAGAATTGCCTGGGGACCCAAACATGACAGCAAAGAGTCTTCCTCAGCTTGCTCCACCCAGACGTCCACCTTCCTCACCATTCAAAAGCAAATGTCTTTTCCTCTGTGCATTACCAGTAGCAGAACTAAGACATCCAAGTGAACAGTGGTTTTTCCCTTTGCCATCTAAGTTGCTCAAGTGATGTTTTGACAGAGCTAAATTAATCTTTGTCCTTCCACCAGGCTCTAATAGAAGATTAGACAAGGGTTGGGGATGGAGAACAGTCAGAGTCAGGAGATTGCCACATACCAGCTAGTTCAGTTTAATGCAACAATTGATAGCAAATCACATCTGGAATAAAACTGAGGGTAGCTCTAGTTGCTTTAACACCTTGTGGGGGCCACACAAGCTTCCCTAGACTTCAGAGAAAGGGGAAATAATATTCTCTACTGTGTGTTCTTATGCTAGCATTTTCGTGCCTTCTCTCAGAGCAGCAGCCTTGTTACTCTTTAATCCCAGTGTAGGATAGGAGCTAAAGCTCAGGATTCCTGCACCTGGGAATGCTCCAGAATTGCTGCAAGAGCCAAAGAATAATTAAAAATATACAGAATAAACAGGATACTAAAACTGGAGATAAAAGTTATGAATTCGAGTGACACAAGCTTCAGCTACACATAACTTTGTCTCAGTATTACCTTGACCACTCCTCTTTTGCTAATATCTCTTCCCCTCATCCCCCAGAGGCTGATTGCTCTTTCCTCAACTTTTCTAAACAGCAGACATGGAGATGTTAAACCAAGAACAAGTGTTTCCCACCTGTGTGCAGCTGAAAATGGTGCATTCCAGTTTAAGACCTGAAGGAGCCATGAGCCTGGAATTGCATCTGTTTTTCTAACTCTCTTATTTAGTCTAAGGAGAGGTGTTCTCTCTCTTTCAAAAATCCACTTCTAATAAAAATAATTCATTCTACCTCTAAGTGAAACCTCAAAATGTCCAAATTCACTGGAAGTGGGTTTCTGACCTTTCGATGTGAAAGATGAGCTGGCATGTTTCCCTGGGAAACCTTGCTTTCAGGCAAACAGTTGACAAAGTCAACTTGTTCCTGCAGAACTCTCCAATCTGGCTGGTGGTGTTTCCAGCCAAAACCCCCCTCCTGCTCTGCTTCAGCCCTCTCTGTTACAGCTGGAGAAGAAAGGATTAGTGAAACAGAAGGATCCCTTCTTGCTTTCAGAGTGGAAATGAAACCAACATTAGCCAATTTAAAGAGGATCTTCATGTAAAGGCTCAGGCCAAAAGCAAATGCCAAACAGGCCTGGGGTTAGCTCTTCCAGGCAGCAGAAAAGCTATAAACGTGGCTCTAAGGAGAAAAAAAAAAAAAAAAAAAAAAAAAAAAAAAAAAAAAAAAAAAAGAGAAAAAAAAAAAAGGAGATAAAAAAAAAAAAAAAAGGCAGGTGCTATTTCAGCAGAGTTCTTGACTCAGCAACTTTCTTTCAAAGCTTTCCACTACCACTGTTTGCTGAGCTGCTCTGGGCTCGGCTGCAAGGCAGGCCAGAAAGTACATGTAGGGGCCATTATTGCTCGGCTGGCTCTGAATGGCTTCTAACCATGTCTGGATGCTGTTGCATTGTCTGAGCCTCCTGGCACCCTCCCAGGGGGGCTTCTTTTTGCACTGCCACATCTGTTTGAAATTCTGGCACATCTCAGCCTAAGAAATATGGTTTGTGGTGTCATAGCAACTACTCTTTCTTGATGTGACATGCAATACAAGGTTATAGAGGCCTGGAAGTACTTCTCGCAGATCTGGTTAGAAAGATTTTGAGACTACTGATCACATATATAACCTGTGATTTATTTTTTTTTTCCCTGCCTGGCTTGCCATCTCTCACCCTACTGTGCCTCAAGTCACCTTACTTGTGGCAATGGGTTAGTTCAGGAATCTGGATGAGAACATCAGATCTGCTCTTGAAACTTAAAAGATGTCCAGCTTGGATCCCTGTCACCAACCTGCAAAATGCAAAGACATTGCAGTTCTCCAGACCAAAACCATCTTGGATATGAGGGGATCTGAACAGAAACTTTCCTTTCTTTTCCCATGGTAAGAATGTGACATTACCTAAGGGAGACACGCTGAGCATGTCTGTCCTTTCTTCCAAGGAGGGGTGCAAGCTGGCAGGTGCTGTGTGCTTCTCTGGTAAGCCTCTTGGAGCAATACAGAGCCACCAAACTTGTTCTTCAGTGTATTCAGTGCAATCTGCAGTGAAGAAGAGGTCTGAAAGCTCTGACCAGAAGATAGATGGGGAATTTAGCTAATCACTATCATTGCTAATGACTCAAAGAACCCTCTACCATTGGGCTGGCTAGTGTTGCTAATTAGCACACAGTCATCCGTATAAAAAGTTCTTGCTGGGACTCTTAGCAGAAGCCATGTGGATTGGCCGTTTCTCAGCTGCTCCATGCCCTGTGCCATGTAACTGGCCAGGGAGCAGAGGCCAGGCTCTGCTGCCAGTGCTTCGCCT
>NW_008582659.1:236102-237128 GCF_000691845.1 Merops nubicus | reverse complement strand
AGGAATGTAAACGTTTGGCAAAGACAAAGGGAATGAAGCCACCTGAATCTTTTCCCCTGGAAAGGAGCCTGGCAGAAACCACAGGAATGTTCCTCGAAGCAAATGGTACAACGGTACCGGAGAGAAACTGAAAAGGACAAGATCCTTGATACTGGTGCCTGGCTTCAGGCTTGAGTCACTGCAGAAAAGGTGCTGCAGGGGGGGGTTTGAAGGAGAGTTGAGCACCAAGAAGAAGCATCTCTGAATGTTGGTACTGTTGAGCTGTGTGGGTGACTTCCCTCAGGGGAAGCACCTAGCCTTCCTGAAGAGCCCAGCTGCCAAGCGTGACTTTCCTCTGCTCTCCTGCAGTTGGCTGAGATGACAAATGATGGCTGAGAGGTATGGATTAGAACAGTAGTAGGCTGATCTGAAAGCAGAGCATTTGTTGTATAATGGACAAGTAGATCAGAGCCAGGTTATCCCCAAGAAACGAACTTGGCTTGGCAAAGAGGAGTAAGTATTTACAGGACTGTTAAAAACTTGTGCTTCCCCAAAGAAAAGCATTAACAAGCGGGGAGGAACAGCAGTGGATCCAAGGCAAGAAATACGCCAAGGCAAAAAAAAAAAAAAAAAAAAAAAACCACCAGATTTTTTTCAAACTGTATTAAATATACAGTGGGAGAATCCAGACTTGTTTGCCATAAACAAGGAGGCAATCACGGTGCAACACAGGTGTCCAGGCCCGGAGGGAAGGCGGGGAGAGGGCAGCCAGGCAGCAGAGACAATTACAGACTCCGCTGAGGGTATCAGCACTTAGGCTGGGATAGGAGTCCAGCTTTGCTACAAGGACTCCAAATGGAGGCATGCCATGGAGGAAACTGAGCAAATATTTGCTGTCGCTACCCACAACCATGAGAGGAGCTTGAGTCTCTTTCCCAGCTCTGACACCAGTCTGTGGGGTAGAGCATATCCTGGTAAGCCCGTGCCTCAGTTTCCCCACTGAGATTCTCACTTAACAATGTTTCTGATAAACTTTGTCAGGTGTTC
>NW_008582659.1:178402-236071 GCF_000691845.1 Merops nubicus | reverse complement strand
TAGGGAAAGCAAACGTAGAAGTAGGAGAGATATAGTCTTGAATATGCTGAAAGCTAACTAGTGTTCAATTCTTTCTTTGTGAAATTTACTCAAAAGCACCAGCCTCTCTTCTAATCATCCCAAAGACTTTTCAAAGCTGCACGATGGTCAGTCATGGATCTAAATGTGCCCACTGAGGAGTGATGGCTTTATACATTGTTTAAATAAAAAAGGCAAAAGCTCCCCAAACCAAGTCCAAACCAAATCATTCTCCAATGGCTTGGCACAACACAGACCAAACAAATTTTACAGAGTGGGTTGTTTGCTTTCCCTTGCTTTTCGTATGTTTTATATCCTGCTTCCCAAACAAAGTGTTGTTTCAAAATCAAATGATAGCTATTGGGGAGCAAAGACTCTGTCCCGGTGTCTCCTGATGAATCATCACTATAACATACCCCTGAACTTAGCTGGGGCTTCTGTAAGTTCTTCCTCCTTCTACCAAGTGTTTCAAAGAAACTGAGTGAACTCTAGGTTAATTAGGAGCGACTTCAGTGAGGTTTGTCTGGGACAAACCAAGCTAAGGACAAGTCTGCTGCTGGGAGGGGTGGCCCAACCTCAGCACTTGAAATGGTTTACACAGGTTCTGGAATAACAGCCTTCCAAGTGAGGAAAATGAAGGTGAAATAGTAGTTTTCTGTGAACAAATATGGCAGTGGCTGTGAGATAGAAATGGATAAGTGTTGGCTGAACTCTCCCAGACAGCATGAGGTAGTTTTAAGAGTCTTCATTGTCCTGATGCAGTGAAAGATGAATGCAGAGAAAGTGGAGGAAGAAGAGGATTTTGCACAGGGAAAAAAAAATCTACCTGTGCCTTTGTTCAGTTGGATGCAATAAAGGACTTACCCAACTTTATTTTAGCTGTCTGTGATGCAGAGGTCACCATCCAAATTGGTCTCTCCAGCCACATTTAGGGAGGAGAAATGTGCATATTCAGATACAATTCATCTGTATGAATGTAGACAGTTACTTTTGGATGTGGTGATCCACGTCCAAGTTTCTACTGTCTCCACTGATTACATCCCAATGGGCTGTACAGAATGCTTAACGTGATTAATTGAGATGAGGCTGTCAGCACCATGTCAGATGAGTCCCATCCAAATTCTGTCAGTCCATGGGCTGCAAGCCAGTGCCATCCCACTGCCAGCTGGGACTGCAGCTTAGGCCAGAACTGTGATGGAGCCACAGGATGTGATGCTCTGCACTGCAATCAGGGCAGGGCTGCAGCAAGGATGGAGAGGGGTATGCCCAAAAAAGGAGGCAAATGTGATCCAGGCCTCTGCCTGCCAGTGCTGTCATCAGAGGAGCTGCGATTCTAAGCCAGAAGGAATTTCAGGGGTTGGATGTAGCTTGGGGTAGGGCAGCGTGCTCTGGGGTGAGCTGTGAATGAAAGGAGAATCAAGCTGGTTATGCCCTGGGGATTAGGTGTCTTGCAAATGAGCTGGTTAAGATAATTTTTGCCTTCTGAACTTACCTGACATCAGCCACTTTCAAGATACTTGCTAGATACTTGGCTAGCAAAAGTACAGGTGTGTTCCAGTGCAGCTGTGCCTATGCTGCTCAGTTAGGGGCTTGGAAGGGTTGTTGCCTCTTCTAAGAAGAAAGCAGTTTTCTCTGGGATAGGGGAGATTGATGGAAGTGAGGAGGGGTTTGACCTAGAGGGCTCGTATGGTCTAAACTGAGCTGGGAGCCAGCAGTATTGTAGGTTTTCCAAGCTCCTGACTCAGCTTTTGACCCTTGGCAAATCATTGACCTGTGTCAGTGCAGCTGGAAAGCTGAATAGAACAGTCTGGCAGGAAAACTAAAGATGCTGCGTTGAGCTGATCTGTCATCCTTCTGTATTTGGGCAAATTTTGGTTTAAAATATACACACACCCTGACCTAACATGCCTGCCTTGGGGAATGATGTGACTTTGGATCAGCCGCTCTGTTGCTGCATTGGAGTAACATAAAGAAAGAATGGGAGATGAAATGAACTGTGATTAGCTCTGTGATCAAGACCTATAATTTAATGAAGCAGGAATCTTGACCTTTTTTTTTAACTATCCAGTTAGGATTTCGTGTGGGGAGGTAGGAGGAGGGAAGTTGCAAAAAATAATGTGGCCTTCTTGCTTTTAATTAGGTTTTAGAAAGGAGTGTTTTGTTAAGGAGGGATGGAGCTGGAGGAGCGAGCAGTGATGTGGAATCCCTGCTTGTGCTTTATTCACATCTAGTGTTATTGCTGTTTTCTTACGTGGATTGGGGTAGGATGCCCAGTCTCTTCCAATTCTCGTACTCCAGCTGTAAAACAAGGGAACCATATTTGCTTGGAAAAGTTTTGAGACTGTCCATTCACATATACATTGTGATATAATCCAGCTAATCCATGAAGACCAATCATGTCGGTGCTCTGAGGCCATTGCAAAGGGAATCAAACTCTGGAGATGTCTGAAGGGAAAATAAGGATTTCTTCTCTCCTAATTTTTATTCTCTTGAGCACTGCAAAAACAAGAATGAGAACCTGGCCTTCCCACAGCCATATTTTTGCTACTCTTTTCCAGCTTTACTTAGAGGTTTGTATTAGCTGTTACTTGATTCACTCTCTTGCCTTGGATGATACACGAATGTCAGGTACAGAAAGACATCTAAACAATGTGGTCTTGAACACTGCTGAGTTCTCCTTTCTGCTGCTCCTCACATCAAGCCCAATGGTGTTAAAAGTGAGAATCTGTGCCTACCTGAAAACAAGGGTAACACCCAATTTGTGTTGATTGTCCTTAAGACTGTGGCATGGGGCTCATTCAGTGGAACTGTGCTGAACAGTAAACTTATCCTGTTTCAAATTAAGCGATCTGGTAGTAAAAGAAGATTCATGGGAGAGATAGGAAATTAGCAGAAAAATGCTGATCCAGGAATTTTGAGGGCCCTGACTCAGAGACAGACATCTCTGGGCTCCCTTGATTTCACCAGGTTCCCTAACCACATGACATTCATTAAGAAGCCCTGAAAGCAAGTGTTGGACCAATAAATATGGAACTGCCTTCCCTTCTTCACTGACCCTTTAAATAGTTAACAGCACTCTGTATCTTCCCTGCAGCAGAAGCAGTTCCCAGACGTTGAAGCATTTCCATTGCAAAACACAGCTTGGGATTCTGGACTGGGTTATTTGTTTGGAAGATGTAGACAAAATGAAAGTATAGCAAACTCATACCAGATTGGATCCACTTCAGAAGCTGCCAAACAGCTGCCAGTGCTGTTGGGTCAGAAGAGCTTGCCAGGCTTTTCCCTGGGGCAGGGGGTAGGTTTCAATGGGGGAACCTGGGATTTGGAGATGAACTGTACAGCTAGCCTGGAACAGAATATGCTGTCTACTGCATTTTCCCCTCTCACAAGTATATAAACATACCCCCTGCCCCCCTTTCCAGGCTGAAATGCAGCTGATTTAGAGGACAAGGACACCAAAAATGCCGTTGGGTAATTAGCAGTTGCTGCAGCATCACTTCAGACAAAAGAATATATGCAAGCTAGGGACTTAAGGAAGAAAAAAAAATAAACAACTGAAAGAAACAGAAGTTTTTGGGATGTCACATAATGCCCTGTGAAAGCATACCCAGTTCTTTACTTCTGAGTCACCTCTTTTGGTCCCATTCTGCTTAGAAACATTGGTGACTGGAAGCTGCTGCTTGGTAGCCTGGGAAGAAGGAAGGTTTTATTAGCCTAGGTGAACAGGCTTTCTACCTCACTAAGGTAGTAAATGTAGATGTTAGCTGTAAACCTTTTGAAAGCATGAGAGGTGTCCAGTCAGTTATGGATTTTCAGCTATAGCATGAGACTTTTCTCTTGTTTCTCACTTTAAAAAAAAAAAAAGAAGAAAAGAAAAAAAAAATATTTAAAAAAAAAAGAGAGAGAGTAAGCAAGATCTCTAGCTTAGGCAGTTGGGGACCTTTCACCAGCCTGAAATAAGTTAAAAAGAAAGAGGAAAATAAATTGAATGGGTTACTGAGGTTCAAAACCCTTTGCAAATAAATGTAAAACCCAGAGGGTATCTTTATTTTCTGGATTTAGATCTGAAAGGATTTTTGTTTCATTAATACATATAAAAGACAGGGAAACATCTTCCTCTCTTTAGGGACTCATGAGAGCTCACCTTGTAAATCTGTCCATTTGGAAACGTCCAAACCCTTCCATATGTTGTTAGTAACATGTCAGCTTCCCCTGATCTCACATTTGTATGAAAGGGAGCTTTCCCAATGTTATCAGAGATTAAGCAGAGACAACAGAAAAGAAATCCAGCAAAAGTGAGATTAAGATGGTAAACTACAATGCAAAGGGTGTTGGAAAAAACTTTCTCTGGGGCTGCTTGAAATTTTCCATCAGAATGTTTTTCAGTGGAAAATTTGCCTTTCAATGAAAGCAAAATTGTTTTAAGTTATGGCCAGTCTCTCAACAAAGCTTCAGAGTGTGGCAGGGGGCCTGGAGATTCAGCTGGCAAATCTTTGGACAGTGTCTCCCAGAGGCTTGTCACTGCAGAGCTTTGTGACTCCATCCTCCTCTAGCAGCTGGGTTTGCCATGTGAAGTGAGTTTCTCACAAAGCACCATGGTGATAGGACTTCCATGGTGCGTGGCATTGTCTCAGCAAGAGAGTGGACCGTGCTGCACCATGAGAGATGTGGGCAAGCTGGGAATGTCAGCTAACAGGGAAGGACAGGGACACAAAGCATACCAGCTACAACTCCCATGGGGGAGCATTGCTGAACTGAAATGAAGGGCTCTTGGCCAAACATTTTCATTGTTTGGTGAAATACCAATATTTTCCATGGGAAAAGAAAACAAAACTACAATAATTTTTAAAAAGAACATTTTTCAGCCCAGCTTTATCCAGTTAGGGTTCAAGAAACCTCAGGGACTGAGTTTCTATTAAGAGAATTCTTCCATGGACCCAGAGAAATTGAGGGCAGGAACCACGTATTGCTTGGGACTAATCAGACCAATAGACTAGGACTACAGGAGGAGTCAGGGAAGCCCATCTGTGTGTGGTTCAGGCTTGGACAGCATTAACAATTATCAAGCAATGTCAAAACACATATGGCTTAAATGACTTGAAACTTATGGACAAGTCAATATATTTGGGTTTGTAGCAGAGACGGACTGTGGTTCTGGCAAAGCCCACCATGAGGAATGAGTTCGTGAGTGTCTTGATATTAGAATAACTCATAACAAGTTGGATCCTCTTAGATGTGCTCCCTCTAAGAGACTCTTCTCTCTTGCCCTAGAAAGTACTTGTTAAATTACTTATTTCAGGGGCTGAGCAGATCTTGAGCATGAACAGTTAACACTGCAAAACCTTAGCAAGGCAAGAGTGACCAAGAGAGAAAGGAAGGGAGAGGAATGTCTGTCTGTAAATTGCAAAGAGATACAATACCCACCTTGCACTTATGCTCAGTTTCAAGTTTCTGTTGAACAGCATCTGATACCTCCCATTTTCCAGAGGTGAATTAGCCAAATGACAATAGAGACAAATTGGCTAAGTCAGTAAACATGTTCAATGGGAAGGAGCTGACCATAAGAGGGAGGGAAACATTGAGGAAAGCTTTGCTAGTAAGTGATCCTTCCTTGATCTACTTACCTGTGTTCCAGGTAAGCTTGGGAACTGACAAATGAAGGCAATGCCCTGGGAATTCTTCACAAGAGATTATATTTTCTGTGGCTGTTTACAATTACACCTGCACTGTGTCATTTCAGGCTCCTTGGGCTGGGTCTGTGTTGTGGTGTATTTTCCTTCATCCCCAGTAAGTAATGACCTTCCTTTAGGTTGTTACTTGCAGTGCTGAAGGAAGATACTTGCTTTCTCTCTTTCTATTCTAAGAAGAGAAATCAAGGCAGATCAGTTTGCCAAGTGTCAGTGTCAAGATTAAAGGATCCCAACCAAAAGCCATCACCTGAAACAAAACTTTGTCAAAAGTTGTGTTATGCTCAGGCCTGATTCTAAGACTTGGGTGTTACACCAAGAGTGATATAAGTTATAAAGTTCCCTTTAACTCTTCTCCTCCCAAACAAATGTGATGTATTTTCTTGAAGGTTATTCTCAAGGGACTGTCTCTCATGACTGACAAAAGAGAAGGTGAAGAGGTAGTGTTAGACATTTGGAAAGGTTGTCCACATAGTGTGTTAGAAGAAGGAAAAACATGCCCTTGATGGTGTAAACTGGGGAAAAGGGTGGAAATGGAACCAAATCATAGGGAAGAATAAATATATATCTATGCTTTTAGTATCCTACAAATTTTTTTGTATTTTATTATTTACTGGCTGGTGATGTTGAGATTCATTAAAGATGCACATGCTAGATATATCTGAAAGGGAGGGGTTCATGTAGACAACACATGGACAAATTTATTGTGTGAGATACAACCAGAGACCTTGAAATCTTGACATTTTTTGATACGAGGTGATGTTCATACGACAGTTCATCGTTGCAGGAGTCCCTAAGTGCATTAAGTCAGAATCTCAAAGATAAAGGGCAGCCAGAAAAAATGTACTGACAGTTATTTAAGCAGAAAAACCTCATCTCCATCCCTGGAAGTCCTGAAGCTGCAGACTGGTGGGAGAAAAAAACACTTCCAATTCACCCAGCTCATAATCTTGCCCGTTTTTATCTGCTGTTAGCCACTGTCAGCACTGGTGTTATGGAACAGAAGGACACAGTCTGACATGGCTTGTCTGTTCATGTCTTCCTGCGAGACAAAAAAATGCACTGTGCTGTTTGGATAAAACTGGCATATATGCCAACCACCATGAGTGTAAAAGAAACATGAAACAGTGAAGACCAATTGGACCTCCCTCTCTAATCTGTTCTTGGAGGAAAGCAGAAAATTGTGCTGTATGGTCTCCACTTCAGAACTAATTTACATTGTGCTGCTAACACATTAAGAAAAGTGTAATGTTTTCCTTATGTCTTTGAGGAGACTCCTTAGTGGAGCAGTTATCACCATAAGGCACATTTTCTTTGTTGTTGACTTCCTTTCTCCCTCTGCTAGCTCTATGTCCATACAGTAGTTCATTGTTGCTCTCTTCTTTGGTTCAACCATTGAACTCAAAGGGGACACCTTATCTAGCATTACTGTCACTGAATGGCACTGAGATCCTCCCTCTATGAGGATGCAACTGATTTTCAGCTAAATCCAGGACTGCAGCTCAAGTCAAACAGACCTGAGACAGTCAAGCTCATTTGGATCCTGCTTTTCAGGATATCCATCAGTTTTTCAGGTCCACTTTTACAGCCTTAGCTCCCAGCTGAAAATCCTTACATTACACTGACATTCTCCTCAGAAATAAAGGTAGCTAAGATGTGACTTCCAAAGCCAGAGCCACCACCATACTGCAGTGGGTATGTCCTTTTCAAAATGCAACTCAGCACAAGGAAGCTGAACTGGGGCATCCATCCAGCAAAGTGAAATGTCTTCCCTATTCCAGTTCATGTCGGAACAAGCTGACCTAAAACTTTCTGACCCCAGCAGAGATGTAGGGTAGATGCCTTCCAAGCCTCAAGAGTTGGCAAGCAGTATAGCCATAGGAGAAAAGCAGTTCATGTGCCTGTTGGCGTTGCATGAGCTGACTAAGCTCAATATTGTCAGATTGTTCAGTTGAACTCCTTGGCGTGTCCATCTGAATTGACTGGTTGTCTCTTAGCTCAGATCACAAGAGCCCCAAAATCTTGCAGCTTGTTTAGCTGCAAGGTAATAACATTTCTGTGGGGAGGACTCATCCTTCTTGGGAAGGATCTTCTTCACCCAATTTCCTAAGGAAACTAGGCTTGAGCAATTGTGTTGTCCATATTTGTATGTGCCAATCTGTTCTGCTCAACAACTGTCAAACCTGTTGGCCAAGTGATAGAGTTCTTAGAGATTTTTCTGAGATATAAGCAAAAATAAGCCAGAAAGAGATACAGAGAGAGATTTGGTAGCATAAGTTCATGTGTTTAAAATTAGAGCCCTGAGAACAGGAAAAGTTTCAAACAGAGGTCTTCATTAATCACCAGACACAAATCAGTGGGAAATCAGGCATCAGTAGTACTACATGAACAGACAGCTTGTCCAGTGTTTCCTCCTTTCTTTTTCCTTTGTCCATTTGAATCTGTACAGCACCTAGCCTGGTGGTGCATAGCAACACACTTGTAATAACACAGTGGGAGAGCTGGCCTGCAGGAGGGATCATGAAGAGGGAAGAAACTGTCCTAACAGGCAGCTTCTTCATTTCCCACCAGTTTCTAACATCAGGCCAACTCAGGGTGAGGGAGCAGAAAGTGAAAAGGAAAAAGAAATAAATAAAAAAAAATCTCATAACCCCAACAACAAAACCCTCAGACAAACCAAGAAAAGAGCAATGTGTCCAGAGACTGCTTGCTCGTCAGCTGAAGGGCCTGTTTTCTTACCCAGCTGTCTTGTGTCCCAGACTCATGTTGCCTCCAAGGCTGAAATACTGGTTCCTTATTCTGAAGATTGAGACGCTGAGGCTTTGGTAATATTTTCTGTCATTTCTAAGGTGTCTGCTTTAATGAACAAGGGAATAAGAAGACAGGCTGACTCCATGGGCTGGGAGATTAGTTACCACTTATTTTATTGTGACTATCCAGACAGAATGAGAAGAAATGAAGGGATTAATCTACCCAGATTGCCTTTGTGAACAAAGGTGGGAGGGATCAGGTAATGATTTCCCAAGCATTGTCCAAGGAGGAGTCATAAGCAGGCACGCCTGCTTATGAAGAGCCCATACTAGGGCTTAAAACGATTCTTCAAAAAACACTTTCTCTTCTGCTTTTTCTCTGCTACATTTCAGAATCTCCATCCTTACTGTTCCCGCCTTCCCTGAAATCCCCTCCATTTTAGCTTTGTGCACTGATGAAGGATATCATGCATACCAGAAGGCAAAACAGCCCCCAAAGTCTGGACTCCAAAATGCTTCCACAAACCTTGCCTTCCACAGATTCATTCAGCTCCGTTACTTGCCGCTTCTCTTGTTTTCTTTTATTTTAATCCTGTTCTCCCTTCTATCCCTGACCCCCCTCCTTCTCTCTCTCACATTTATCCCTTAATCAAATCGCTATATGCTCCTCTCAGCAATTCTTCTCCAAATCCCTCAGGCGGGTTAGAAGCCCCCTGAGGAAAGATCTTTTTTTGGCAACAGAGTTGAGATAGGAAAGAGGTCCTTGACAGAAGCATACTTCATCTCAGAAAGTTTTTAATCCTTCCAGATGCTTTGTCACAAACTGTGCTTTTATGCTGGTGCACTTTTAAAGGCAGCCAGGATATGTGCAGAGGTCAGATCTCAGAGCTGGGCTGGAAAACTCTAAATTGCTCTCGCCTTTGATTCTTGTGCTTTAAAACCACTCTGAAGTTTAAATAAATGGATTAGAAAAGAGTTAAAGAGAAGGGTGCTTAATGCTTCTGCTTAAATCTGTAGCCTCAAGCCACAGCACTTTGGGCAGTGAGATCCTGTTAAATCTCACCAGCTCAGCGGGCTAGGAACAAGTCAAGGCTTGGATGCAGATGTCTGGGGAGAAGCAAGGTGAGGGAGACCAGAGAGGTGGCACAGGTCGTCCTCCATGACCACAGAAGCAAACCCCAAGGTGGTGAAATGGGCGGAAGAGCATAAGCTAGACCATCTTTTGGGCAAGGCATCAGCACCACAGCTATTTGCCATCAATATTAAGGCTCTGACACCATATATTTATTTTATTTCATTTTGTTTTAGGACTCATGATTTCCAGACTTGTTTCCAGCTGGGGAAAAGGGGGAGCAATGATAATGTGGTGGGCTAGATCCTCTCAGGAGACTCAGCTGCCTTGAAAGCTCGTTCTGCTTCCCGTTGTTTATTATTGTTGGATGGCGGGAGCACAGCTGCTATGTTACATCCTAGAGGTAGCTGCGCTTCCAGGGCTGGACGAAACGCTTGCTGTAAATGCCAGCTTGGCAGCCATTCCAGCCCTCCTCGGGGCAGGCCCTTACCCCCCTGCCTTTTATATGGCTTTGTTCTGCTAGAGAAGAGCAAAGCAGTTTGTAGCTGATATTGAAAGAAGCTTCTCAACCTTTTAGGATAATCCCTGTTGTAAAGAGGAGTTGAGTCAGCGAAAGAGTAAATCACTTGTACAGTGCACAAGGCTAGCCCACTTGTTTATTGCTGAGTTTCTTCTTATCTCTCAGCACTCCCCTACCTGAGCACAGCATCCCTATTCATGACTCAATTTTTTTTTTTTTCATTATGAGGCCAGTGCAATTTATTTGCAGTTCAGACTGAGGCACCAGGAGGTGAAAGGAATCCAGCCACAGTGACCCAGGTAAACTTGTGGAAGGAGGCACTGATGGTTAAAATCCTGAATTTTGGATGCCCAGCATACACCTCACCACATTCATAAGAACAGCCCAACCATGGAGGGAGCAAAGAATAGGTTAGCTCAGCTTCCAGAGCTCACACGCTCTTCTCCTTGCAGCAGGCTATAAATTATGCAGCATTTAAAGATGACTTTCTAAAACCCTGGCTTTAAAGCTTTTATTTATAACTCCCACACTGATATTTTTCAGACTTGTGACAGCTCCCACCTTCGCAAGCTGGGGACATGCCAAGCACCTGGCCTTTTCTGTAATGGCCCATACTCCCCCAGCAAGCTCCCTCACCTCTTTTTTAAGCAACACTTTGGATATCTCAGGGAGCTTTTTATTTATAGGAGAGATGTAAAAAGCGAGTGGAAGAGAGTGAGGATGGTCAAAGAGAAAAGTAGCACGTGTCTGTGTCATGCTTGAAAAAATAAGGCCCTCGGAGCAGCCAAGATATCTTAGTAATAATTAATATGAGTGGTGTGGACCCATTTAAAGCAGGTTAGACTCAACCTAGCCAAGATGGAAACTGTTGAATAAAGGGAAACACCTAAGGGAAATGAGAGATGTAGTACTTGTCCTACCCAACAGGGGCTAAGCTCACCATTGGCAGAATCAGGTGTGCGTGTCCAGGAGAAGATGGCAGCCCCGTGTTGGCACACAACTACTGATGGCAGGACCCTGGTGGGTTCTGTGTGAAATACAGCTGGTACCAGGACTTTGTTTCTTGTTTCTTTCATCTCCCAGTATTATATAGCTCAGCCATGAGGGGAAGGGTCATATCCTGAGCTGTAGCTAGGGTAAAGGTCTCTAGGAGCCCCCATGATGCCTCCTGAAATGAAAGCTGCAGCCTCAGCTCAGTCCTTGCTTTGGGATCTGGCTTACATAGTTGTGCCTTGCTCTGGGGTTCCCTGTATGAGACAGAAGCTGGTGTACTGGGTTGTAAATGGGACAACCAAAGCCTAGCATATAGGAGAAAGCCTCATGTCAGCCTCCTGTTTGGTGGGTGAGGTTGTTCTAGACCCAAGCTGTTCCTTCCAGTTTCAGGAACATATCTAGCTTTCACAGTGAAAAGAGACATCTGCCCAGGCCATGCCTCCAAACCACAGGAGAAATATGACTCTTGGAAACTGAATATAGCTGGGGGGGGGAGCAGCATCTTCTGGCAATCCAATTATTCAGGATGTGCTTGTAAAGAGACCCGTTTTACCGCTGCTGATTACCATGGCTTCAAAGCCTCCTAATGTCTTTGGCACTGAGTGCAGTAGTATGAGACAGAGCCCCATGCTTGCAGTGGGACTTGCTGCTTCTCCCAGCCTGAGGAACACTTCTGCACCCTGGGGCAGGCATGCCTGCAATGCCAGAGGATGACAATTTGGCTCTGTGAAATCTTTCAAGGTTTTGAAATTTGTGTTTTTGGTCTACTCTGGAGCAGGATTAGCTTTTTTTAAAAAAAGTCAAACATACATGTGAATCCTAATTGTGTCAGAACATCCAGTTTCAGCTCTATGCATTTATTCAGTTGTCTCCTCCTTTCTTGTCTGAAGTGACCAGAAGATCTCAGAGTTCAAGAATCTGGTCAGAGAAGAAACTTGCTTGAAATTGTTTTGTCTTATCCCCCCAAATCCCCAGGCTTTGAGGAACAGTAATTTTCTGCAAAAGTAAATTTAATGAAAATTCTCTGACCACCTCCAAACTATTCTCAGTGGCACCAGGCACTGCAGGCAAAACAGAGACATCTTGGCAAAATTACACCATTGAAACTGCCGGCAGAAGAGCTCAATTTAACACCCACTAATTGTTGCACAATAGTTACAGGAATAAACGGAATTTGTTAATTAGATGCATGCCAATGAGTAATTCAAGACTGGTTTAAATAATTATTCCTATCTTCCCAATAGGCTGTGGTGGTGATTAGCTTGCTGGCTGTTTCTCTTGACTGTTCTGCTTCACAGAGAAAGCAGGTGAGAGCCATCTATGCAGTGAGCCATGGCACTCCTTAATGAAATCCTGTTCCTGGGATGCTGAGACCTGCTTGACCGTGACTGCTGCTGGTGGTTGATTTTGACCACAGAAACGTCAGAGACAGTGAGGTAGGCTGCCAGCAGGCTCCTGGATCAACACTGTGCCAGTGAAACTAAGTTAACATTTTCTAGTGTGTTTAATTCCTGAAGGAAGATGTAAGGATTACAAGTGCCACAGATTCAAATTCTCCATTGTAACTACAGGATAAAAAACCAAATGCTTGGAGAACCAAATTCTCCTCCCTGGGACACAGCAAAACTCCTTGTCCCACAGCCTATAGACATGCCCTGTACTGTCTCAGAAGAACTCTCAATTTTTTTTGTTGATTTCAGCACAAATTTGCCTTTTGCCACCTTCAGATCTCCCAATAATTTCTCATCTTCCTTCAGACCAGTTTAACTGGTCTTTTGAATGGTAAACAGTAAAAATTTCAGACTAGAACACAGTGGGGAAAAAAACAAGTGGGAAAAAACCTGAAAACAGATCAAGACAAATTGCATTCCATTGCATGACCTGCTCATCTAAAAGGACTAGGCTTGTGAAGGAAGCAAGAGAAATGCCTACTTATTAGAGAATAAGGTAGCTTGTGCTAAGAACATAATTTTCAAATCATCAGAAGTCACAAATTCTTTAATATTTCTGACAATCTCCTCATGAACGCAAGGAAACTTGCTGCTGAAACAGCCACCTGATGGCTCTGTAATGGAAAACAGTAGTATAAACTGGTTCTGGGTGGGAAACACTGTCATCTGTAGGATTTGCTAAAGGAGAGGAAAGCAACACAATCAGGAGCCAGGAAACATGAAAAAAAAAATTTTGACAAAAATGTAGGTGCATGGCTGCAAGTTCCAACTTGTTACTTTTGTATCTCCCTTAAAAATAGCACCCCTAAGCACTCCCAAAGCCCCTAGTTTACCTTGCACTAAAACACTTGTTCATTTGGTGGGATGTGGGAGCCAGGAAAGCAAAGGACAGAGGTGCAAGAAGGTAGCATTAATGGTAGAAGCAGCTGGGTTCCTTGACATACTCATTCTGTGGAGGGAGCAATTCTGCAGCGCTGGCAGAGATTGTAACAGTTTGTGGAAACCATATGAACATGAGTCGTCATTTGCTCTTCATGTTCTTATTGTTGGAATAAGTTAGAGCCCCATGAATTACTCTGAAGTTGAAGACCATTCCTTGCTACTTTTCCCCATTACCTGTTTCCTCTCCTCATGTTCTCAGGTGGCTCCTCTTCCTGTCTCCCATCTCACAGCAAGCGAAACAAGTTTTTAAAAATGTCCTTCCTCTGCTTGAACCCTAAGCAGGGACAAATCCTTTTCCAGTCTCTCCTCAGTGCATCTTATTGCTTTGACAGAAGTACTTCCTCTCTCAGCTACTTTCTGCTCATTTACATCATCATTTCCCTAAATTACAGCTACTAACTGAGCTGCCTCGGTTAGGAGCACAGACCAGGTGAGGTCCCCTTCCAGTCAATGGAGAGAGACCAGGGCCTTCCGACTGCTCCTCAGGTGACCTGTGTAACCCTCAGATGGTTTCTCTTTCTGTTAACTGTAGAGGGAGCTGAAAGCTAGCAGGATCCTAATTTATATGCCTGAGATGAGATAGAGCTGGACCATTGCATGGGCAACCCTGGACACTTCAGGCCAAGCCACCCAACATAGCAACAAGTGAACAGCTCAAAAGAATTCAACTGTTCTGAACAAGCAGCAGAGAAGACGACATATAAAACAGAGGCAGACAAAGGGGAGAAAAAAACAGGCAAACCATTTCCCCTTGTTGAAATTTAAGCTTCTCTCCTCACACTTATATGAGGAATCTGAAGACAGCAAAGAGCATGGAAGGTGGAGGTTGCCCAGAGACAGATGAACAGGGCCAGTCTTGATTCATGAAGCTTCAGGGGATTTTGCTAACCCTGAGTTTACAACCATGGGACTCAAACCTCTTTCTGTTCATCTGTACTACAAGAAAAGAACTATAACTTTCTAGTTGCCATGTTGCTCCTTATGTTGCCATCTACTGCTCCTTCACTACCACTATGGAAACACACTTGACAAGAACTTCCAAACAGAGGAAACACCTAAGGGGTCCCACATCACACTAAAGGTTCAAAGGTTTTCTCCAGCCTGATCTTGGTCCCAATCCAAAGGGGAATTTTTGAAGAGCCCAGAGACTGCTTCCCCCTTCCCAATCAAATAAGAAAGCATATCAACAGCCTCTCCTACCTCTTTTATGGGGTGGTAGGGAAATTGTCTACTCACTTCAGCTGCTCCAGCCCTACCTCTGGAGAATCCAGCCATTCCTGGATACAGCTGTGATCTCACTGCTGCTCAGCATTAACTCCTTGTCTCCTGCCTCCCAGCAGCGCTCTCCTTGCCCTGTAAGCATAGGATTGTTCTTAATTTCTGCCTGCCATCATGCAGAAAACTTAGGAAAACGTGAGGAGCATTATTGAGGTCTGTCCTCTGTCAGCTGAGATGATATTTTTGGTATTTTTATGAATCCTATGAGGAAGAACTCAAGGAGTTTCTAGTCATACTCACATTTTTTCCTGACCTTAGAGAACTGAGTGCATGAGTTGTCCTGTAGTATGCAAAGAAACTCTCCCCTAAGCATATTGCTTCCTCTCTCTTCACTCAAAGTTTACAACTAGATGGAACAGGAATTAAAATCAACTAGGCATCAAGTATCCACCAGCCAGATAATGGATGAATGTCTCAGGCATCCTGAGAGGGACAGAAGCAGTACAGGTGGTAGAGAAGGCTGATTGACAGAAACTGGCTAACACTGAATGGTCTGAAGATATTTTGTAGACCAACAGGGAACAGGACATTTTTCTTTCATGAATCATCATGGAAACTTTTCCATAAATGTCAACACAAATGTGCTTGGTCTAAATACCTCCTAGGCCTCTTTCTAATTTCTATTATCTAGATGCATACACTGGCTTGTTCTCCCCTGTTTGGTCTGAGATAGCCAGCTCTTTCCTGCAATGTGTGATTTTCTTGACTTTCTAGTTTATGTGACTACAATAATCCTGAACACTGCTCTCTACACTTCAGCAGACACAGGTCATGCAGTAGTGACATTTTTGATAATTATTTTTAAGTTTGTCACTCTAGGAATCAGGGGATATCAAGGGATTTTTCACCTGAGATTTCCTCACCTTCCCCAAAATTGTTTTGGATGGAAAGGAGCAACAAAATCCAGCACAAATCTAAAGCACATTTTTGGCAAACATCTGAAATTCCTTCAGATATCATCTAAAGTTACACACACATGTCCCCAGTGAAGCCTGAAACAAAGCTCTTGGAGAAGACAGGATTAATTCGAGGTCAGAAGGGCTTTGCTTTCTGTCATAACATTGCCGTGATGTAGTACCAAACTCGTTACTTACCGTGACATGAAGCTAAGAGACTAAGGAATGGTTTAGAGTATGTTAGTTCATTCTCCCCTTCCACCACAATATCTTCTCTTGAGGATGGCAGCAAACAATCTAAACAAGGACTCATGTGTATGGAACAACTTAGTCCCCATGCAAACAGTATGGGGACATCAGGGATTTCTGTGAGATGTTATTTTTTTTTGTTGTATCCAAGTTGCCCACAGATTTTTCTGTGTTGCAGACTAGGCTCAGAGGGGGCTGTGTTCTATAATTAAGCCAAGTTGATTAGACAGTTTCAGAGAAGGGAGACAAGTTCATAACTTGTCATTTGACCTTTTCTGTCTTTTTCCTCAGCTCTGATCAGTTGTGAAGCGATTCTGAATTTTTCAAAACAATTTGTTCTCCAATTTGGGATAATGACAGTAAATAGTTCTTTAAATAGCCTCATTTGTCATCTGTCCACAGGGATTAGTTAACATTAAAAAGCTGATCTACTTTAACTAGGTACTTAAGCTGTCTGCTGCTGACCTTCCATATGATCCCAGGTAGGGGATCCCCTCAGAGAATCTTGGATTCACCAATTTTAAAGTTGGAAGGGACATCTCGAATTGTTTCATTTCGCAACACTAAGACTTGAGGATTTTCATGAATTCAACCCTGTTTCAGTGGACCAGCTGGAAAAAAACACCTCATCCTCTGCAAAATATTTCCTGTGCTGGAGAGTGTACCATCAACTAAAATTTGATTGCTTCAGGAGTAAGTCATACTGTTGCCTGAACATTTGCCCCTTCTTTTTAGCCAGGCTGTGTTACTTGAACATCTACGTATGAGCTGCTTTAACTATGAATTCTCTGTCCAGTTTTTCCTCATTATCTAAATGAATCCTTGGAATCAAAGTTATGCTTGTATGAACAAGCATACCCTGCTAACAGTGGGAGATTAAAAAAGGCTACCAGGTTCAAGTTGTTTTGACTATAATGCTCACGCATAATTCCCCAGAAATTCTGGGACTTCTGTAGACACCTCTGTAACTGTGTCACACTCACAGAAAGTCCACACAGAGCTTCTCATACACTGTCTAATTAATCTAAGCATGCACTGCAGATATTTCTGACATTTCTGGAGATACACAGAGCAACATAGATCCAACAAAAGACCTCAAAATCCACCTATAGTCCAAATGAGAAAAGGAAGCATAACCAGGAAAAACTCTTGTTATTTACATATCTCTTTGTAGAGTAACTATCTTCTACCAATATCTCCAGCCGTCAGCAAAGCTGGATGTCTTGAGCATTGTCTCAGTACATTGGATACAAGCCTTCCTCTTCCCACTTCAGCTATCGTTGATTACACACTTCCAGGTGCTGATTCCCAGGTTAAGGGAATCTTTCTTTTAGAATTTTCACATGCTGTCAACGTGGTGTTTGATTACATCAATAGAGGCAAAATATCGGTGCTTAGTGCAAATAAAGAGTTTTTTAAAGCAGGGAGATCTATTTTTGTCACTTCCTCCTGTGGGGCAGGTTATCAAGATGACCTGCAAACAGCATTGCAGCAAAGAACAGCTCACTGTTTCAGGAGGCAAAGGGAGACAGTATTTATGGTGTGTCATAAACAGTGAAGGACTCTTTGGACAATATCCTGATAAATACTCTAAAAAGAAACTGTCAGGCTCTCATAATTCAGCATACAGACTGCAATCCTTTCCCTCCTGCTTTGTGATCTAGTTAAGCTTGGTCTTTTAGTTTTGTCACAGTGAACTCAGCTTCTAAGGGCAAACTTTGGAGGCACAGATGAAAGATGCTGCAAGAATTTTTATGGGAAAGACCCCCACAGAAATACACGGAAGGGTATGCTTGTCTTCTTAAGTCTGAGATGCCTTTTCAGGCCAGCACCTGTCTCTCAGAGACATCTTTCCAATTGTGGTGTCAGTCATGGAACCAGCAGGTCCCATGGAACCTGCTTTATCATGGTGCAGTTTCCAAAAACAGAATTCAGCTATAATTCAGGATTTAATGACCTCCCACAGATAGAGATGGACTCTCCCTGTGCAGTATTTGGCTCCAAGTTCAGACTTCTCTTAGACTGGAATGGATTCTTCATTCAGCTTTGCAGGGTGGATACAGAAGTAACAGCATTTAGTGGCTAGTCCCCATGAAGAAGCCCCCAGGGATCTGGGGGTCTGTGCCCTTGGGTGTCGGTGTCTCTCAGCAGACCTGTAAGGGTGGGAGGGAGAAGACACTGGAGAACTCACAACATAAAGGCAGATGGTGCCAACACCTGGAAGTCAACCCATACTTTGTCCTGAGAAAATGGTTCCTTTCCCCCAGCACTGGGGGCTGCCATCACCCCCCTTCCTTATTTTTTGCATTGGCTGGTGGCCATCCAGCCTCCATGCTGATAAAAGCTCACTCTGTGTTTTCCCTTAAATCCCTTTTTTTAGAGCATCAGCAGCTTCTTGAAACGGTGGTCACCTTCCCCCCAAACCAAATCAGCTCCAGGAATGGAGCCTTGAGACTGCTTTCTCACTTGGACTTTCTCCAGGGAGACCACTAGGCTAGACAGTGACTGTTGCCACGAGCAGGGTGTTTCTACTGGGAGTGCTGACAGCCTGTTTTCATCAGCCCCGAATGGAAAAATTGTTTGGAAAAAGGCCTGAAATGTTTATCAAAGAACCATGGCATTTAGTGTAAATGATGAAATGACAGCAAATTAATCTAAAACCCACCATCATAGCTATCAGGAATCACGGACTGTAGTAGCTGCGATATGGTCAGTGAGAGTTTCACCCTCAGGCCTGTGTATAGTGGTTTCATAGGCAACTTTTGTCTTTCAGCTGAAATGCAGCTGCTTCTGGGGTGAATCACAGGCACGAGCTGTGCACCAGCTCTGCTGTGGAGTGGGGAGTTCAAGGGTGACCATTGCATTGGTTGTGGCTACTTTGTGCCGCTGCATTTGCACATGGCCTCCCAAAGGCTTTTGCCTTACTGGTGAGTTTCTTATGACAGGGACCAGCTTGTTGTTTTGTGCTGTGATGCAGATTAATAATCCTCATAATGGTTGATGATGTAAACATGAGACCGTCTGGCATGTAAGGATTAAAGGCCACAAGGAGAATGGCTGGCTGAATGTCTTGTGGTAACTCCAGGAAAATATTTCTTTCCCTTCAGCAAGCAGGAGTTCAGGCTCCTCAGGCTGTTCCTCTAAAAAATGATACCCCTCAGGCCTTTCTGACCCATTTGCAGAGCAACAGTTAGTATTGAAAAGTTTCCTCCATTCAATCAGCATTACCGTTGCTCGCAATGCCCTTCTTGTAATGTGTAACTTCTATGCCTAGGAAAAAATTTTAATTGTACATGAGTTGCAACAATCCTACGTAAATCATGTAAAAAAAATGTTTGCATTTTTTAAAGTTATGCTTCTAGCTCTTATGGGCCCAGGCCTAACTTTTAAACTGGGAACTGAGTGTAAGTGTTGTGATGGGGTATTTTTTACAGACAGCTATCAGTCAAAGTGCTACACTTTCCACTCACCTTTGGACGTCAGTGTGGTGGCAAATCTACAGGCCCCAGGGACATCACTGACCATTTTCAAGGACAGAGTGGGTACAGATGAAAAATCATGCAGAGGAGGAAGGGAGATTAATGAAGCCTTTCTTGTACTTGTGGTTGGTGGATCTCTACAATGCCTAGGAGGAATGTGGCTGGGACTGAGCAGGGAATATGGTAATTTTTTTTCTGTATGAGAAGAAGACTTATGATTGAGGCAGACAGACAGAGGTCAGCAGTTTGCTTGGAAATTTCCCTGATACCTACAGCTGACCAGTGCTGAATCACCATGCTTAGAGAGGAGCCATGTGCAAGTGTAGCACTGGTGGCACAGAGGCATCTCTGCTCAGCCTGCTGCCTTCCACCCATCCCTCCAGACCCATCCATCCCAGACTTCCATCCTATTAAGCATCAAATTTACTTTGCTCTTGCTGCAAAGCACTTGCCCAGAGAGGAAGATCCTGTGAGGTGCTGAGTCTGAGGTCAGAGGGAGGGCCAGAAGGAAAGCTATTGTTGCTCTTATCACACTGCAAGATTTGTTGCATTCCAAGGAAATCATCTGGTACTTGGCTTTCTCTGCTGCTCTGGCCACCGTGATGCTTTAGGACAATCCCTAAACTGTTCCCTTGTGAACACTGAGGGCCTTTCTTGTGGGAAACAAGTTTGCAAATTCAATTGTTTCTGTCAAAGATGAGAGAACATCCAAGCAGCGCCAGACAGTACAAGCTTCCCCCACAGGCACTCTGGCTCTGACGTCCCACACTGGCCTATCATCGCTGAGACCCACAGCACAAGCCAGCATCCCTGTCCCCAGCAGCTACCTCCTCCGCCTCCCCCTCTGCTCATAGCCTGCGTTCCTGGCTGCCTACCTCTCCCCTCCTCCCTGCCAGCGCTGCTGGCCAGGAGGCGCACGGAGCAAAGCCTGGGAAAAGCTGGTGCTGACTTTCCTCTCCCACCCCTGCTGCCTGCGCACGAAAGACCACAGGCAGGCTCACCTCTCCGGGGCTCTGGGTGCAGTGGTGGGAGCCGAGCAGGGAAGTGTCTCGGTGTGGAGAGGGAAGGAAGCTGGCACTTGGGAAGCAGAACGATGCTGACGTGGCAGCAGGGATCAGGGTCCAAATTTCCTCCCCTTAGTCCTGCTTGCCCTCTCCTCCTGTCCCCTGACTTCACTTTGGCCTTCTTCTCCTTATCAGGCAGTGCTTCACACTCTCTCTTTGCCCCCAGGAAGTGGCCACCCAAGAAGCAAGGCAGTGGGGAAGCAGGAGGAGCGTTTCACTTGCTCTTGTTGTTGCCAAAGTCATTAGCCACATTGCTTCTAAACCCTTGGCTTTGAGTGTTGGAGAGCACTGTTCATTGGCCCTGCTTCCCCAAGGGACTACTTCTGCCACCGCAGGCCCTGATCTCTTCTTGCAAGGGTCCTGATCACAAAACCAAAATGCAAAGGCTTGGGACACTTCCCATACCCTCCCTACCGCTTTCCTCATGCCTTGGTCACAGTTTTGTATCTCAGCCCTCTGACAGAGAGCTCCCACCAACCCTCAGGCTGTCTTGAGCTTTCCTCCTCCCACCTCCCACTGGCTGAGCAGACCTGACCTCCTTGCTCCACCTGCCTCAGAGAAGAGGATCCAAGGGTCCCTCTTAGTTTTCTTCTCAAGGTCTCTCTACAAGCCAGGAACATCTGGTTGTGATTTCCCTTGGGAAGGCTCCAGATAGTTGCTGCATTACATCCCACCTTCCTCAGCCAGCCAGCTCCCCCTCTGCCTTTGCCTGCTCCCCTCCTCCCTGCCTGCCCCTGCCCAGAGCATTGCCAATGCTCCTCTCCTATGCCACCTCCATGCACTGTGGTGGTGGATTATGGCCAGCGAGGGGGCAGAGGACATGTTGTGACTGAGAGCAGAGGAACATCATGAGGGTGGGAGGTGAGGAGAACAGCCTGGGTTTAACTCTTACCTCTCATGTGAGGCTCTTGTTGAAGGGGCTGAAGGCATGAAGCTCAGCTCCAAACTGAAACAGTCCTTGAAGATCCCCAGCATACCAAAGGGCAGAGGGGTCTGGATGGAGGAAGTTGCTCCTTTCTGCTTCTCTTCAGTCTGGATCTGAGCAGGCTTCACCACACAAATATCAGCATGTCTTTGTGAAATTGAGGGAAGAGAAAATGCATATAGAGTCCCTAACTCTGTGGCAGTGAGCAGTGCTGACAATGGGAAGGAGATCAAACCATCAGGAGTGTCTGTGAGAAGCACAAGGCTTGGGAGGGTGGGTAGGAGCTGATTGTTTGCTGGTAAATCACAGCAGGTTTCATGGTGAAGCACCTGGGGCAGCTTTAAAACCCACCCATTAGTTCAGTGGGATTTAATGTCTTCCAGTGAGTAAATACCAACTCATTTTGCTAGCACAAAGTGGTCCTCATCGAAGCATCAGCAAGATTACAACATTTTTGCATAAATCTAGCAAATTGCAGACTGCCTACAGCCATCCACTGGAGTCTTCATTACCTCACTTTAATTGACCTTTGTTGTGGGGGAGGGAAGGGGGATTACGTTTTTTATTGCGGGGTGTGTTTTATGGGAGATCTGTCAGCTGGAGTTGACAGGGCCAATTAAGGTTGCATGTTTTCATGTGAGTTGCAGAGTCTTAGAAAGCACAAAAAAGGAGTGGGGGAAAGCAAGCCAAGCTATGTACAGTGATAGAGCTGTGGAAGAGCAAGATTGGAAGTATCGTGGTTGCTACCTGCAGCTGTGAGACTTGCCTTCCATCTTTCTTCTCCCCTGCCAAAAAACACACACACACACACATGCACATTCCCCAAGACGTATTTGGAGAATATCAGAGGTTTATTTCCCATTGCCCTAATCATGTCTTTCCACAGCCACCCATGGCCTGTGACTGCACACAAGCCATGATGTGGTCTTCTTCTATGTGTTTCCATGAGTGTGAAGCAAATGCCTTCTGCAGGGAGATCCTTAGGGCTGGGCTCCTTTAGGACACTCTCTGTGACATGGGGGTAATTTGAAAGATAGTGTTTGGGGAGGGAAAGGTACAAAAGCCTGGAGCAGTTCAAATTTCCTGGTAGCACCTCATAATAAAGTGACTCCTAGCACCCAGCAAAAGACGAAGAGCATGATAGGAGCTTGGTTTGGGGGCATCTTCATTTAATTATTAAAGGGGCAAAGGGAAAGAAGTGGAGTGGAAGATACTGTATTCCCCAGCAGTCTTACTCGCTGGGATTTATTGTCCTGAACCAGATGTCTGATGGCAGATGCAGCAGCAACCTCTTACAATTCAGAGGCAAAGCTTTACTCTCCAATCTGTGAGCATCCTGCATGCTCCCTGAGACTGCTGGCAGACTCTCCTGCCTTCCCTGCTGTGTCTCTGCAGTCAGCACCTCTGTCTCTCTCCACAAATACCCTCCAGACCACTTGCATGAGGATTATCAGCCAGCTTCATGGGCAAGATGGCAAATCCAGCTGGCTTAGTGCTGGGACAGGTGGGATGGAGGGTGGCAGTGCGCACTGAGAGTGAGGCTGCTCCCCTTTGGGAGAGGGAGGGATGGGTGCTTGGGATTTATGCTGCTGTACACGAAAAATAAACACTCGGTCTCCACGTGCTCTGTTAGTCGGCGTGTGCTACTCGGCTAATTCAAACATCCATCCATCAAGCTTCCCTTGACTCATCGCTGCAACGTCGAAGTGCATGGGGGAGTGAGCATTCCCACGTGGGGATGAGAGAAGATCCTGTTTGCCATGAGATGTCGAAATACCCCTCTGAGCCAGCTGCTAATACAGGCAGTTGGGTACAGCACTGCCTTGCTGCTGTGAACCATCACTTCCAGCTCTGAGTGAAATGTTAATTTTTTATGTCTTTCCTTGTGACACAGCCTATCTCCTCTGGTGGGCTCAGCTTGCTATGGGCCAGTGCAGGGGTTTGCTTTTAGCAGGGAGATGGGACATTCTCCCTGGCAGGTCTTCAGAGCTGCTGGCCTTTGTCAGTGGTGGAGCAGGAGTCTCAGTTGGCAAAGTGGGGGTGATGCCTCCTCACCCATCACCCCTTGCTTGGCTGCTTCTTTGCGTTTCCATTGGGGCACTCTATTAATAGCCACGTTTCCAAACAACATTGGCACTAATAATGATTTATTTGGACTTAAACGGCATGTCTGACAATGACACTGACTGCTAGTGTTTGAGCACCAGGCAGGAATTTTAATGAGGAAAGAAGCAGAACGAATAATGTGTTAAAAGGGAGATGGACTTTACCAAGCTTACGTTTAAACAAGATGATGAAAAGTCTGATGAAAGCTTATCTGTGTGGTAAGATAGATTAATTAGCTGCTTCTCTTGAAGGCCAGGTGGCCCCCATGTATTCTCTCTTGCTTCCTGGGACTATACAGCTCTGAACCTGTGGCTTTGGGAAAGTAGTGAAACATGTAATGAGAATTAGTCTCCATCAAACTGCCCCTGTCTTTGGCTGGGGGTTGTTCCTCTGACACAGTGGTTACATTTGTACATGAATGCCCATAACCACAGCCCTGCCTTGATCCTATTTCCTCAAGGCTTCTGCATGAAGAGTTTTGTGGAGACCCAACTCAACACCAGATTTGAGATGCAGTAGTGAGGTCATCCTGGTCTAGAGGATGGTGCTGGGGCCACAGAGACCACATGCAGCACAAACATCTCCAGTGGCACTTTTTCAAGCTTGTGGGGAGCAGGTGTTCCCACTATCTTCTAGATACAGATGATGAATTGGTAAATGGCAGAACACCAGAAAGGCCAGGGAATGACTGGGACACTGGGCTGGGAACACCCTTGTTTTGCATGAAGCTGTCTCTCTGTCAGTAACAACAGCACACACAAAGTGTGTGGGACTAGGCTGCCTAAAAAAAGTAGTATCACTTCAGGACTGGTGGAGTGTCCTCCACTGGACATGCAGAATGAGAATGAAGGGAGTGTGGCACAGGTCCTTCCCTATACCTGGCAGGCCCATGAAGATGCTGAGGGTACTCTAGAAGGTCTGAAATGGCTTAGGCAATTGATGTCTGCCTATGTTTAAAGTCAGTGTCTCCATACTGACTGTCTTGTTTCAGGTCCTGCTGGATAATACGGAGAGGTCAAAAGCTAGAGAAGATATCTTTGCCCAGAAACTTAAAATACTCTTGTGACAGGAGTATTAAAGAGGTCAGACAAGAACATGCCAAAGTTCAGCTCAATCAGTATCTTGTCTCTGATGATAACAGATGATTCAAGAAAGTGTGACCCTTTCCTTGCCCCTAATCTTCTGTTGGGACTATTTCCAAACCTATTTTTCATTCCACAAAGGCTGTTCTGTGTAAATACACTGAGGCAGATTCCCCAGAAATAGGGCTTAGTATTTCCCTACTCTCTATATTTAATCCTATCCAAATAAATATACTCCTGAAAAAATATATGGTTACTCAGGTTTAGCAAGTAAATCCATCAGGCAACTCCAGAATTGATCTTACAGCGACTTCTTTTGCATTTTGTGGTGCAGCTTCACAAATGCATTTTTTCTCCCCAGAGAGTAATGGCATGTGCACACAAATCTCTAAGCAAGCATAGAGCACCTCCTTCAAAACTGCCTCTGGTAAAATCTTGCTGGAAACATTCCAGAGGCAAAGTGCTTGCCGTGTGTTTCATGTCCCATGCAGCATGCAAGATGGAGTTATTTGTTTGTTGCTGCTTTGCCTTTGTTTGTGCAAACTGACGCCACAGAGACTTCTTTTGAGGCCATTTTTCAGCCAAGATTATCCCATATAAATACAGTGAAATAAATAGATTTATCACTAGAATGACCTCAGGCTGTTCTATCTATCTATCTATCTATCTATCTATCTATCTATCTATCTATCTATCTAATATTTGCCTGTCTTTGTAGATAGCAGCATTAAGTTCCTATCACTCACTAAAGCAGATGCATTGAGTTTATCTTATTTTGGGTCTACACTGAAACTGTGAGCAAGAGCTGAGCTAATTAAATCAGTCAGATTTATCTGCCTTATGTGCACCTTGGAGTTACTGCCCATTGTTGATCATCATGCTTCTTTGCCAAAGGGAACTGTTGCTCTAGCTGAGGGACAGAGAGGCAGCTGGGACCCATAAGAGTTTCAATAACTAACCTTGGTCTGAAGAGGAACATGATTCAAAGCCATGAGCTGCTAGCCCAAAGGGGAAACTCCTATCAGCTCTGAGGCACTGTGGGCTTTTCACAGATTCAAAGAATGTTAGGAGTTGGAAGGGACCTCAAAAGATCATCTAGTCCAATCCCCCTGCCAGAGCAGAATCACCCAGAGTACCACCCCAGGAACACGTCCAGGCGGGTCTTGAAAGTCTCCAGAGATGGCGACTCCACCACCCCCCTGGGCAGCCCCTTCCAGTGCTGTTACTCTCATCGTAAAGAGGTTCTTCCTTATCTTCAGGTTGAACCTCTTGTTCACCAGCTTGTGACCATTGCCCCTAGTCCTGTCACCAGACACCGCTGAGAAGAGCTTGGACCCACCTTCCTGACACCCACCCTTTAGATATTTATAAACATTAATAAGATCCCCCCTCAGCCTGCTCTTCTTCAAGCTAAACATCTCCAGCTCCCTGAGCCTTTTTCATATGACAGGTGTGCAGGCCCTTGACCATCTTAGTAGCCCTGCCCTGGAACCTCTCCGAAAGTTCTTTGTCCTTCTTGAACTGGGAAGCCCAGAACTGCACACAATATTCTAGGTGGGGCCTCACCAGGGCAGAGTAGAGGGGAAGGATAACTTCCCTCTTTTGTCACCATTCCCAAAGTATTTGCAACAGTGAAGTGGATGGCCTTTATTTGTATGTTTTTATCAGTTATCCCAAACTATTTCTGAAATGCACCATGCTTTTTGAGCTCTTAGGAATAGCCAGCATGAAGGTCATCAGAGCAAAGATAGGAAAGATTTTGCAGTCCTGAAACTGTTGGCATAGATTCTGTCAGAAACTGAAGCAGATATAGGTCCTGCTGGTATGTGACTGTGGGTAAGTCACTCAGAAGAATATTTGAAAATGGATCCATCATAAAGTGGCCCCAAAATGGCTGAGAATTAAAACCAAAATGAGTACCCTGCTCCCAGACAGTCCCATACATGCAAGCAAAGAAGCAAAATGGGAGAAAATAAAGACAGTAGCTGAACATGAAGTTCTGCCTGATCTCTGATAGGCTAATGAAAACCAAAATAGTAAAACTAGACAAGCAAGCCTATGAATTAGTTTTTTACTCTAGAATGATTACATTTCTCTTCCTTTAAAAAGATTCTTAAACTTTGATATGAGAGTACAGCTACATTTGCTAAGGGAATAGAGCAGTTGCTCATCAGTTGATGCACCCAAAAGTGTTTGACCTGGTCCTAACCATGATGTGAAAGGGTTTACCTTAAGCCTCAGAGGAAGAGGTGGTAACTTGCTGAGCTACCATAATTATGGGCCTGTATCTGTGGGCCCCTAGTATACTTAACAGCTTTGCTTTCATGGAAATAAATGGGCTATTTCAACTTCAATAAATGTCAGGTACCTAAGAAAGGGTTTGGGGAGAGCCTTAGTCTCTCTGATTCCTAGCTAAAAAGAGTTTTCCCAGAGATACTGGGAAAATGTATAAAGGGAGGACTATGAGACACTCAGACAATTTGGCAATAAGTTTATATGAGTATATCAGATGAAAGACAGTCCTTAGTTCTGTCTGGAAACAGGGACTATAGGAAGTTTCATGAGTGTTTTGGGACCAATTAAGGTTGAGGCTACAGTCTCCTAGCTTGAGAGAGCTAGGAAATAAAGGACAATCCAGGTCTCTGGCTCCAAAATAATAAAATCATGCCTATCTCTTTGCTACAGCAACTGCAAGTGTAGAAAGAAGCTAACTGGGGACTTACATTAGAAGAATGAGCAGCTGGATTCCAGTTTGGAAGAGGTGAAAGATGCAAGGGAGACAAAGGACAGTGGCTGCTACACATCTCATGGCTTTCCCCACTACACTGTGCATGCACATGGACCTGTATTTTGTCAGCTGAATCACTGCAATTTTGAAAGTGTCAATTTTTATTTGGACAAGTTAATGAATAAAATTGAAGATTGGGTTATTACAGACATCAGTCTTACTCAAAAAAAAAAAAAAGGCTAAAAATGAGACAGAGATAAAAAATGAATAGTTTAGAAGATACAGTGTTGCTACAGTCTAGTTTTCCATCACTGTCATTACACTTATCAGATAGAGTCAAACCTGTTCATTTGCCTTTGTTAGACAAATGCATGTCTATGGAAGAAACTCTTTTCTTAAGGACTTTTTTGATTTTTTTGGAACTTTTTTTTTCACTTTTCCTCTCTTGAATTGGCAAAAATGATGTGAAAAGAGCAATTCCTTTGGGTTGCCAAATTAAAAAATTACATCAATAAATCAATTTTTTAAAATACTTTGGTTAAATTTTAACCCTTAAATAAAATTGTTCTGCAATTTATAATTTAAAATAGAAGTACATTTTTAATAAAAAGAAAAAACCTTTAACATATACTTTTGAACAGTTAAGACTTTGAAAGCTAAATTTTTTACTATTAACTCTTTCTTTTGTACAGGCTGATTTGAGATGAATTGGCATTTTTCTATTAAAAAATAATCCCTCCTGCTTTGCTATATTCTTCCTGTACCCAAATCTTCAGTGATCTGTACCCTAACCCCTACTAAAACTAGGATGTGAGGGTAAAGGAGAACCAGAAGATCCTTAATTTCTTGAGCTGACTACCAAATGAGTTGTCTAGGTTATCCCCACAGAAGTCACCTTATTCCCGTTTTTCTTAGATAAGACAGTGACCTCCACCACGTGCCATGGGTTTCAAGAAGAGGTATCTGGACATGAAGAGACAATAGCTCTTGTTAGAATAGCTGCCCCCATGGTTCTCCTGCAGGTAGAGTTCAGTTGGTAATCCCAGAGCAGACTAGCTGTTGCTGATGATGCTGAAGTACAGGAGATGCACATGGCGTATCTCAGTCATTCACTTTGTGTCTGAGATGAGGCACCAGATAAGGATGCAGAATTTGGGCAAACAGAGCAGAGCAACTGCATCATTAATAACCGGAGAGGAGGAGCTGACATTTATTTGCTCAAATATCCATAAACAAAGGCTCTCAGAAAATGGTTGTTTTCAAATGAGTCATTGAACGGGCGTGGCGACTGGGTCTGGAGCAAATCTTCTGTGAGACACTTGGGTTTTCAGTAAAAACCTCTTATTCTTGGGGGGAAAGAGAAGCTTCAAATTCAACACAGTACCCCTACATGTTGACAGGGATTTTATTTTCCCCCACCATGACCAGTGATGCACTATTGGTCAGGGCTGGAACTGTCTCTCTGCTCCTTAGATTCATGGTCTTTAGAACCTTTTTCAAATTTTGAATGGAAATGTTTAAAAATGGAAATGTTGGGCAGTGCTATCTCCTGACACATTTCTTGTGCTGTTTACAAAGCTGCATCACTGGACGTTCATAATTTAGACTGTCCCAGGATTCCATGTAGAGTTTGTCATCCCACTGGCAAGACAGGCACAATCTGCTCTTTAAATCAATGCCCCTCCATTTATTCTTGATATAATATCTTTCCAGTTCAGCAGCAATGCCCAGGGAAGAACAGTGGGCAGCTATGTTAGGAGGGACTCTCTCTTGCTCTCTGCACGATGCCTCTTTGCATTTGGAGCCCAACCATCAAAACCAATTGAAGTACCGTGAATAGTGCACATATAACCCTATGGCTTTGCATGGCTGTCCAGAAAGCACAGAAACAGTTACTCAAGAGTTTGAACCAGACCCAAGAGTGTTGGGGAAAAAAAAAAAAAAGTCTTTGATTTACTCCTACTCTCTGTGTTCCAAGTTTCTCTCTGAAAACAAAGAGAGGTATATGTGGGCTCTTGGCTTTGTGCAAAATTTAAAAGCATTTTCATTTCTGCAAAGCCTCTATTGTAGAATTAAAGAAAGGATGCTTTGTGAGCAATTGGTTGGTTCATGTTCTTTGCAAAAAAAAAAAAAAAAGTCAGAGAAAACTTGGCTTCCATGAAATATAGATAGGACCAACAGATCTTGATCTGTCCAGCACAGGTGAGGGGGAGTGATCTGATCAGGAGGACTTTTTTGTTCCTTTTGAGACATCAGCCTGGCTCTTAACTGTCCCTCTAGCTGTCAAGCTTCAGCAGGGTATGACCTGTCTAGGTTTTTGAGAAGAGCCCTTGGGGGTCAGCTATGACACCTCAAGGACTGGTGCTGGCAACTCTGATGAAGACAGTCAATGCTTTGTGGAACAAGGCCACCATCAAAATGTGTGGTTCCACAGGGTTGCTGGCTGGTAGAGGAAATATCACAGCAATATTTGGCACCTGTTGACTATAACATGCAGTGCTGTTCATCTTCCTGGTTTATCAGATAAATCCTTCTCCATAAGGTCCTTTCTCTGCTGCGGTTCCCACCATCTCAGGAAGTCAGGCTCAGTTCAGGGTGAATCCCTTGGGAGGTAAGTCCACACTACACTCGGAGGCACAACTACTTGGGCTTTGTACAACCTTGGTGGAAGTAGGTAGCATTGTCTGGAGAAACACAAGCTCAGGAATGTCCATAGAGCAAAAAGGATTTAGGAAGAAATCTCAGTTAGTAAAATATATGGAGTGTCTTGCTTGCATGGTTATCATATCTACAGTGCCCAGGTGAGCTAGTACGAAACTTACTGGGTCTTACCCAGGGAATTTACTGGCTCTCATTTGCCTGCCATATAACCCAGCATAAGGCCATGTTTAAAAAATACAGAGAGCATGAGTAAATCAAATCACAATTATGAGGTGAGCTGGTTTTGTAGACATGAAATGCACAATAGTTTGTTATTCTTTATAGGTGTGTCTGAAACTTGCTACAAATTAAATAAGAGATGTAAAGAACACATTACTGTACTTGTCTCTTTTTGTGAGTGGAGAAAATTTTATTCAAATACTGAAGGTTTGGACAAGCTTCAGAGTGATATTGCATGCAGCTACATGGGTCAGGAAATTTATGTAAGCCATGCTAACTTACCCATATGAAAACTTTGGTTTCTATCACAGAGTAGTCTCAGATGAAGCTAGCAGAAGAAAACCTAGTGCTTTCAATCCACACTAGAATATTTCTATCCGTGGAACCAAGCTAGAGGTAGTCAGAGGTAAAACATCATAAATGTGTATAGAGTGGACGTTGGCTTCTCTGCATCAGCTGTTGCATGCTACAGATCTGCTCTTAGTGTGCCACTCTACCCAGATGTAGACATAGCCTAGGCTACCATTCTTGGTAAAAGCATTGTCTTACTTCCTTAGAAATATCCATGATCTGAAGTTTTGATCCTGATTCTACATTCAAATTTCTGGGAACACACCAATTCTAGTCTTTTGTTCATCTCATTTCAGTGAGAGTGGAAAGAAAGAAAAATTGGTCTGGTCATTGCTAGACATAAGTACAAACCCACCACTGAGTCTGTGCAGCTTCATTGTCATTTTGCATTGACCCACCATCTGTCTCAGCAGTATACAGGACTTAAGTGACTGGGGATTTCAAACCTAAACAAGTATTTATTGCTCCTGATTTTAGAGCACCAGTGTTCAGATACTACACAAACAGACAACATCATGAATGAAAATGGTCTGGAAATTTCCCAGGGAAACACCTTTTCTCTCCTAGAATAGCAATACATGGAAAGAGAAAAACTCCAGGTACACACATGGATTTTGATGAAGGTATGTTTCAAAGTAGGGTTTTGGTAAAGCTAACATTTTCTGATTAGAAATGAAAATTTTAGATGTTCCATTTTTAAAAAATGCAATATTTTTATAATAGAGCTTATAAGATGAATATCAAAGCCACAAAAATAAGACCCATTTTTATCTCAGACGTGGAATAATTTAACTGCTCTGAAAAGATATCTAAGTCCCTTGCCTCAGAATTCTATTTGGTGGGAAATTTAATTTTCTTGTCTAATGCTTTCCTTATCCAAAGCAAGGAAACAAATGTGGGGCCATAAAGCTTCTCTAGAAGGCTTTTCTAGAAGAAACTCCCTGATCCCACTTCCCTGAAAACCCTAAAGATAAAAATGTTCTTTCTCAGCAGCCATGGAAACACCATTATTTAGTACTGAAATAGCAACAGCTGATTCTCCCCACAAAGCAGAAGGATGACATGTTAATTTGCCTAAAAGCTTATGGCTGGGTGAACCATGAACTGATTTATGAAATATTTGCCTAACATCATTTAAGAAAAGCCCCAAAAATAGGAAAAGGTGTTGGTGCCAACCAAATCTTCTATTTACAGATCAGCTGCTTGGAGAACATGCAGTGTTTCTTCAAGAAAACAGAGAGAGTAAGGAAATGGATGCAAATCCTGCAAGAAAGTAAAGAGTTCTTTGATGACACAGAACTGGATAGGGTCCAAGAGGTTTGCAAGCAAGAAAAAAGGGCTCTGATTTAGTCTTGCTATCTTGGTTCCAATTTTTGCTCTGAAAACAAAAAGAAAAAATATACAGGCTCATGGCTCTGTGCAACATATAAAAGCATTTTCATGTCTGCAAAGCCCTTGCTGTGCAACTAAATAAATGAAAGCTTTGTGAGCAGTTAGTATGTGTTCTTAAAAATAGCTTTTGCATTGCAGACAAACCAGCTTTTGTTCAGAAGTTGGGCAGGCCATATGACCAAGTAAGTGAGGACAGGTGATGACAGGGATGGTGGCTCGTTACTGTGCTGTGAAACCTCATGCAGTAATTGCTATGCTCTGTTCTGAGACCTTAGAAAGTCTTCAGCTAAAGGGAACCAGGTTTGGTCAGGTGCATTGGGTGTTTTTTCCTCACAGGACAGGAATAGAGCAGACCAAGTCATTGCTTGATGTGGTACCCAGCCTTCTGCAACAAAGATGTTCAAGGACTAAAGCACACTCTACTCCCTATACTTCAGCATTACACCTTCCCTCCTGTTAATATCACAATCCCTTTTAACAGCCTTTTTGTTGTATAAGAGAGAGGAAAACTACTCAAACACCATGTTCTGCCATAGTTAAAATATACCAGCGGTGATCTTAAAGTCTACAGAACTGCAGCATAGCTCAGAGAGGAAGGGTACTGTTTACTCATGTACTCTTAGGAAGCAGGATTTGGAAGGTTCTTCTGCCCATCTTAACACTAGCATCTTAACAGGTGGGCTGGCAATTTAATGAACATCTGTCTTGTGACCACATGAATCTGGCATCTATTCTGGTAGTTATTGAGCAGAAGAGATGATGCTTAGCCTAATATCTGCTTTCCAGAAATGCCTGGGAGTGCTTGAATAAGAGCAAGCACAGGCAGCAGGGTCTACATAGGGCATCTCCCTTTGAGTTTCTTCTAATGAGCTTGTAGCTTCTGCTCTTACCCAGCTCTTGGTGTTCAGCTGCAGTGAAGTCCGTGGCACTAGCCAGCCTGCTGCACAAATAATGTTTTATGATTTCCATTGACGTTTCTTTCTCCCTGGATGCATGTTTTATTCTGAGGACCTAACTGGATTCTGACTGGGGATCTGTACAGTAATCCAAGGTTGAGATTTTGCTTCTCAGTCAGAGACTTTTTCGCTCTTACACCTTTGCTTCAAACTCTTAACAGAGCTACGACTAGTAGCTTGAGGGGGTATATGTGTGTATTACATGTGTGTGCATTAGTGTTATTGGTTGTGGATGCTATCAAGGCTACAAGCAGAAATTTGAGAACAGCTGGCCTAATGTTTTTGTTGGTTTTTGTTTGTTTCTGTGAGAATATGTTAGCTGTTTTAAAATTTAGTTTAGTATAATTTAATTTACTAAAATTAGGAAATTCACCTTGTGCCTGACAGTAGCAATACTGTGGTGGAACACGGTCCGAAAGCCCTTCCCGGATAAAGCACGAAGACAGAGCGTGTGAATTGGGGTTTCATTGCCCAGTAACTGCTGGCTGAGGTTCTTCATTGTTAGATCTTGTGATAGGTGCTGAGAGAAGGCCAGGCAGCTTCATCAGTCCTGGATCGCAGCTCCTACTTTGGGGAAACTCCATAAGATGACATGCCAGCTCATCTGCATATTAGGGTAGGTAGGGTGGCAGGTCAGCTTGCCTGAAGAACTGCCTTCTCCAGAGGCAGCTGGGCCTTTGCTCTGGGTGCCTGCTCAATTTGACAGGAAGACAAATGGGAACATTTGTAAATTTTTGTCTCGTACAATGTATTCCCGGCTCCTTTCCAGCCCCGGTTTCGAAACTGGCATGTGACTGGTTCAGTTGAGTCTTCCCATGTCTTTCTAACATTCCTTTTCAATTTGGGCATATTGTTCTGCTTGGTGATAGTGACTCTGATAATTGCATGAGTCAGCCATTTTGCGCAGTTTGGAAATATACTGATCTATTGTTTTTTCAGCTCCTCGGACAACGTTCCTGATTCTGTGGGTTGAAAAGCGGTTCTAGGATTTTACAGAGTCCTTCCTGCTCTGCTCTTGTCCCCATCAAACACTATAAATGCATATGGTGGATATTTTATGCATTTCTAGTGTTTGTGTATCTTGTCTTATCTCAGAGAATTAAAAAAATACCTGCTTGTGTTTCATTTTCTTCACTATCATCTATTTTTATTCTATCTTGCAGCCAAAAAGGGCATTGAGTTACTGACCACAGCCCCCTTCACACTGATCTGTCAGATCTGAGACAATGCTGTGCCCTTACCCTTGCTCTTTTTTCCTTCTCCTTTCTATGACATCATTCATTTCCTGTGCTTGCAGGTCCCTTTTCCTCACTCCACTCCACTCCATGAGCCAGCACAAAAAGGCAGCTGCCCACAGAGAAGTGAAAAAGTTGCTCATGACTGTTTTAATGTGTCCTTAATTATTAGAGAGGCACTCCCCTAAACTAGGTAATTTCTGCTTATTAATTCATGCTATTAAGCTAGCTGTGAAGAAAGGATGGCTTGCTGGTTTTTCACATTTGTTTGATTGGCACCTTATCTGAACATAGGTTTTATCAAGTTTTGTCTCAAGTTGAGTGACACAGCTAATTATAGCTGTTTTCACAAGCTTCAAGCTCCAGTCTGAAGGGGAATAAGCATACAAAAGACCAGTGTCTTAATTCATAGAGATACAAGTTTGATTTCACAAAATGTTTGAGCACATGGGTTTGTAAAGTGATTTCTGCTAGTAAAACATCACAGAAAGACTCTGAGCAGTCGATATTTTTTTATGCCTATTACACTTAGTAACCCAGAGAGAATCTGAAGGAGCAGATCCACTGTGGCAAATCCTAGCACAGAGGGAAGAGCTGAGCAAATCATGGCGAGTTTTGCAGGAGTTGCTGTGTTCTTCCTCTTCCGTCCAATGGAGCTTGGAGGACCCAGAGTCTGGGGTTGCCTTGGCTGTTGGAAGGGAAATCTGAGGGGTCGAGGTCAAACGTGCCCACAGAAAATAAAATAGCATTAGAAATGAGCCTGTATAGGAAGTTAATGTCTTCCTACACAGCCTGGTCAGGGGTCACTGAAGAATCCAGAGTAGGAAACTGCTTCTTAGAAGATGACCCAGGGAAATTTTAGATCCATTTTAGATCCATTGTTACATCACATCTAGGATTGAATCAATACATAAATTACAGAAAAAAATTCAACATCGTAAAAGGCTGCATTTTTTTTCTCTGCCTGTGTGACAGATTGTCTAATGGCAAGTGTTAATGAGTAAGAAGGATCATTTTTCGGTCAATGCATGGATGACTCATCAGTACAGCAGGTCAGACAGCTAAGGGCTGTTGATGGGCTGTAAGAAGAGCTGAGATTATTTTATGACCTATGAAAGCATTTCCCTGGTTGTTCATGCTTAATCGGTAAGAGAAGGGTAATCAAAGCTCCTTCCTTGGGGCACCAGCTAATGATACTAATTAACACACAGACAAGGCTTTGCTGAAAGCATTACACTCAGGCATGTGCTAATTAATTAGCTGATTGTCTGGAGGAAGGTGTTCCCCTTGTCTTCTCCTTCTCCTGCAAGGATATACAATGGGAAGGAAGGAGGAATTTAAGCTTGGTCATAAAGTAGGTGCCACTGTGGAGTAGTCCAACATGGTGAATTCAGGCAGCTTCACCAGGAATGTAAACCTGTGCTGAGGTTTAAAGAGATCTTTCAAACTACTACTCCAAGTTGTATCTCAGTACACTGGGGGACAAAGGTAGCATTATTAGGCTTTTTTAGTCTGTTTGTCCTCTAGAAAAGTGCTGGTGCCAAAGCCAGTTATGTCCAGCTCCCTGTGTATACTCAGGCTATGGCAATGATCCTCAAGTGAAGTCACAGTCCTGAGCTTCTGGGAAGAGAGGTTTGCATGGAAAACAATTCCTGCAAGTTTCTATCACACAACAGCATTGCCATTCATAGCCAAAAGGAGGCCTTGGCACCACCACGGGCTCTCAGGAAACTCTGAAGATCAAAGATCAACCTGTCTGAAGGGCTGTGGGGTTGGCTGCCTTTTGCAAGCAGGGCTCTTTGCAATGAACTCAGATTCGATGAAATCCAATGTCCTGACATTATGGTGACCACTTTGGCTCCAAGGAGCTCAGCTCAGACAGGGGCACTGGAGTCTGGCATTGACCAAGTGTTTTCTCTTGTTGGCTTTCTATTTCTAGGAGACTGTTGGACAGGATCCCAAGTGATATATCTAGCTTCTTTTCCAGGCTGGTTTCTGTCTGTGTGAATGTGACTAGACAGAAAATATTCCCTCCATTGTTACATGGGAGAGAAACAAAGAAAGACCAGTTTAAAAGAGCAGTGTAAGGCAGAGTCTATTTTACTTTGAACTCCTTAAAAATCCTTGCCTGGCCAGGCCTCCATAGTGCTCCACATCTGCCCAATCAAGTCACAGCCAAGTTTTGCAGCTGCCTTCAGGGTTTCTCACTGCCTTTCCTCTCCCCTGCCCTTGTACAGAAAAGAGAACCTCTGTTGTGCCTAGAAGCACGTGATATACAGGTTAGCTGGACCTACGGTGGGCACAGGAAAGAGAGCAAGTTTCTCCTTGTAATTTCATAGGTCCTGCATAAAAGCTACCATGTAGGGAGAGTTCTTGATTACCAGAATAACGTCCTGGTTTGGTCTTGAGGAGCTATAGAGTGCTGGGAAGTTCCCTCCTCTGCTCCTACAGAGAAGCACTAGTAATTTGCAGCTCTGGGCCAGGTCTTTTTAAGTTAGATAAAGCCAGTGTTTTGTGAGCAGACTTGGGAAAAAGAAGGAAGAAGCCTTGTGCCATCAGTTCCTTCAAGTGGGTGATTTTCCTGTCTCATTGGATATGAATATGCTGTGAAGCAGCCCTTCCTTGAAGAGCGATTTAGCCCATCGATCTCTTATCAAGACTTTGGTGACTGGTGGGGACTAAGTGAGTGCCCATGGGCCTGACATTTACAGACCTGAAATTACTACATTAGGGGATAGTTGCTCTAAAAGCCTGAGTAATTTTCTGAATGGACCCTATTTTTAGACAAAGGTGGCAGTGTTACTAGGAAGGAAGATAACTGCCATCTTCACTGGGACACTGGTATTGTTAAGCAAAGTTTCTTCTTCCTAAGGTGGGACTCCATCCTCAAGCAAAGGGAGAGTCGAGATTGTGTCTGACAGTTTGAGGACAGAGAAAATCACACCCAAAATGGAAAATTAAACACCAAACACTGCATTTTTGGTTTTGCAGGACGTGTAAAAAAGCTGGTAATGTGTCAAAAGCCGGAAGCTCAGATCTTCTCAGAGGTCTTCTGAAAGTGCTGAGTAACATATTTCAGGGTCATGCATTTGGGCATGTGAGAGTTATCGTGTGTGGTAGAAATAAAGTGCCTTCCCTTTTCTTATTCATGTTGCATAGAGACACAACCACGTCATTCACATAAATCAGGCACAATTAGCCAGAGGGCTCAAATTTACAGAGTTTTTGATAAACCAGACGCCTAAGAAATTCTGTGATGGGAAAAGGCTGCACTCTGCAAGAGCACAGCAGGTAACAGTAGCCTTGTGAATGATAGCCCAAAGCCTCAGCTTTCGCCCCGGTACCTGAACATCTCACTGTCCTGAGGGAAACATCTGCGGAGCAATTATTATCTTGGAAAGAGCCATGGGAAAATAAAGCAGTCGGTAACACTTGAAAAGCGTCCCAGATTCCCACTGAAAGGCTTTGTCAGAGCTGTGAACCTTCACTTTATTTAGCTGTATGCATTTTTTTTTTTCTTTTTTGGAGCGGGTAGTAAACCAAGAAAGTATCCTGTATGTTGCTGTGGTGGGAAATCTCAGCCGTGATAACATTCAGCTCAAGGTTGTTATCTAGTGGATTGTAACCTGGGGAATATGGGAATATTTCTCAAAGGAAAAGCAGGGCTTGTCACTTTGTGCTCTTTAGGAGCTTAACTGTTTGTGTCTCGGTAGGTCCCAGCTGGCTGACCCATGTAACGTAGAGAGGGACAGCCACTACTTTGAGCTGACCTGCAGAGGAGTTGGGTGTATTCCGCCCCCCCCCTCCACAGGACAGGACACAAATTTTATGTTGCAGACTCTCTTCTTTTTTTTTTTTTTTCTGTTTTCTTCTGAGTTTTTGTTTTTATGCAAACGGACATTTGGACCTGCAGTCTGCACAAACCTCTCTGCTTCTGTCTCTGTTGACATCACACACTGGCATGGCAGGCCATTAAATACGTGCCTAGCACAGCAAGAGAAATGTCAGGGCTGTTACTGAGTGTGGTACTTTCCTAGCAGGACAAGCTGGATGGCACAGTCCCCAGACGCTGCTCCATGCTCTGGCATCCCTCCTGCTCAGGGGTCTCATGCAGCAGGGATGGGGTCGCAGCTCAAGATGTTTTGGGCACAACCAGTTGCAGTGGTTGCAGAGGTGCGTGCATGGGGAGGAAAGATGTGGGACACACTACCTGTCTGCATGCAATCCCAGGTAGAAATGGCATGGGAGGATCAGCAATAGTGCCTTGGCACTTGCCTTCAGAGGCTACCAAAGAACTTTGAGAAGGAGACAGGACCACTGCCCCCATTTTCATAGATGGCAAAATTGAAACACAAGGCAGTGAAATAATTTAGCTAAGGTCACCCAAGGAGGCAGTGGAGGAACTGGGAATAAACCCCAGGTTTCATGAATCACTAAACCACACTGCTTCCCCTTAGGGCTATGGATGTATTATAATAGAGCAAGATCCAGATGTGGTTTTAACTGTCATTCAATATTCTGTGTAATATTACTCTGCCTAAGAAAATATACAAATTTTGACTCCCTGGAGAGATAACTAGTTCAGGGGGGCTTGATGAAGCCTGTTTGGTGTGACATTGTTAAGCAGAACAGCACACAAGGAGATGGAGGGCAATTCTCAAACACGCTGGCAGGGCCAGTGGAGTTGCTGAGCCCTTTCTGTACCCAAGAGGATGCATAAGGATTTGAGAATCACAATCTCTGAAGATGAAAGAGGGAGCAGAGCCAGAGCAAAGAAGCTGGACCACATCAGGAGGTAGGAGAAAAACATGCTTGACAACAAATCTGTGATCAGATGTGCTGTTCCAGTGGCAGCCCGTCCCCTTAGAAAGTTATTACTCTCCAGCTGTTCATCTCTGTTCTCTCTATTTCCTTCCCAACACACTATCTCAATTGCTTGTTAACTACTCCAAAAAGCAATCCAGGCTGTTCTGAGGGAGCTGTTTTTGGAGGTGATTGTTAGAGCTGTCTACGCTGACCATTCAGCAGAGGTAGTCAGGAGTGGTGGTGAGAAGGAGACAGAGCAAGGGTCCAGGGATGGCCAACTTTCCACCCAGTTCTGTCACACCTCAGTGGCTTATCTAGCTGCAGAGGAAATATTATTAGTTGGGTAAAAAATATTGCTCTGCATGTAAAACTCTTCATGCTTTGATATTAACAGAAAGCAGTGAGCAGGCCAAAACTCCAGAGCCTGAAGCCATGATTTAAATTGATCTGTGTTAGTATTTCTACCTTCACATTTGCATTGGGAGGATGGGGGGAATGGAAGAATTGCATCCTTTAATCAAAATCCTTAATTAAAATTGCCCTAAATCCATCCTGACAAACTGCAGGGTTTTTTTCCTAAAAGGCCTGTTCTTAGGGTTGGATGGTTGTGCATCAGCTCCGTTTTGGCTAAGAATAATAGTGAGATCCTTAACTTTTGAAGTTGGCCTATACAGTTAGAAAGTTATATTTGAGACTTAAAAACTTGAAATCAAACACTATCCCTTTCATACTTCTTTACAGTAATTGAATATTTTCAATTTTAAGTTTAATTCCTGATTTCTGCAGCAGAACTCATGCTTTTAAATGTTTGGTCTTAGAAATGAAAATTTCATACTGTCTTATACTGGAAGTAACATTCTTCCTTTCCCACCTGCCAGGGTGGTGTGATGCTCCTGAGTAATGTTAAAAAACCATCCCATCTACATGTTAGAAGGGTACAGGAGACACCATTGTGCCTGGATGAACAGAGCCATCCATATACCACGTGGTAAATATGTGTCAGAAACAAGAGTCTCAACCTGCTGTGGAATATTTGTATTCAAGTCCTAGGTGAAGTGAGTCCTGTAGATGCTGTGTTTTAAAGGCATTCAAAGGCCTTTAGAGGTAAAAATTCCCAGTTTAATCCACAGATGCTGCAAGGCTCTTGGCCGCGTTGAGTCCAAAGTGGTAGAGAGAGGCTGATTTTGGGGAGAAATGGTCAAATTCATGGCTTTCACTCTGTAAAGCTCCTGTCCAGCCCCTGCAAAGTAAAGAATACATAAGCTGTCATGTCTACTGATGGCAGCTCATACTGATGAGATACAGATGAACTAATTCAGCAGTTTGACATGAACTGAAGGTGGAGAGTACTACTGTGATACTAGCATTAAGCCTTCCTAATGATCTAGTCATAGCAAGCTCTTAATTTTAAAAATTAAGAAAACTCAAAGCTTCCTGTGTGTTTATACTTATTTAGAAAGGTCACCAGGAACCTACAGGAGAAAATTAATCTTTCATTTCTCTAAAGATAGGGGCAGGAGTCATCTCACCATATTCTGTTTACCTAAAAAGAGAGTGGCTTACATAAATGAAACTTGCTCTATAGTTTCTGGAAAGATACTAGCGACAAAGAAGTCCTCTCTTCCAGGAAAGGATTTCTGCTAGTCTAACCAAGAAATCAACATGCGAGGGGAGGCTGTGTCTTCTGGAATGTCTCTTTCTCCATCAACCATAGAAGTTTAGATCATCAGTTTCCTACAGATGCCTAAAATTTAGATTTAGTGAGCTGAAGATGGTCATGTCACAGCAAAGGAAACTATCTGACCAGGAGAAGAAAAATAAAAGCTGAGAAAGGGAAGCAGAGAGTGGCCCCAGAGAAGGTAAAAAGAGACGGAAGGTTGAAGAGTTACAGACAAAAGGCAGCACTTTTAAAACAAAGGCAGTTCAGAGGCTGTAATGCAATGTGTCCTTCAATATCAGGTTAGCTGTTCAGCGGCTGGCACTTTGCACCGTGTGAAAAGATCCCAGCCGAAGATCTTTGATAATCATGCCAGCCGTGGTGTACTTGGGGGCGTTATTCCCCTAAGCCCAGCAGCCCAGCAGGCAACTGCAGGAGAGGGAGGCAGAGCTTTCTCAGCACAGACAGACAGCCTTGCTGTCCCCTGGTCCCACCCGTGGTGAGTCATAGCTCCAGAGACACGGCCCTGGCCTGGAGAAACACACAAGCCACTACAATGTGATGTTAGGGACAGAATGGAAGTGATGTTCTTCTCCTTCAGCCTCGTGGAGGGGAACTGCCAGGGTTATGGGGTTGGGAGGTGCTGGAAGCATGTGGTCAGGAGAATGCTGTGAGGATGGGACACATGAAAGGTACACTGAATCTGGGTGATGGAGATGGCGTGCTCCAGGAGCCAGGTCTTGATGGAGAGACGGAAACTGGAAACTTGCTGCATTGTACCTGCCACAGCCAGCCTCTGGCAGCACATCTGGATTTACAATCCAAATAAACTTTTATATTGCAATAAACACAACTTAGCCAGGTGTTTGCTAGCTCTTCAGCTGTTGATAACCAGGGCCCTTACTGCAATATCTTAACACCTAGTGCTTCTGCCCACAGACGTGCTTGGCTGCAGTGTCCTGTAAAATCAGCGTGGGCTCAGCTCCTCAGCCTGTGGCAATTAGCCCAGCTCCCCAGAAGACAGGTGGAGGGATGCCACGAGTGTATTTAGAGAGGGATGGAAATATTAAACCTTCCTCCTGCTTGTAAATTAAATGCACTGTTAAAACTCTGGTCAGATGCTCGCCCGACCACCCTGCCATCTCCTCTGATTTATCTCAGAAGCAGATGCAGGCCCACACTTCAGTGCTGAGCACTGCCAGTAACAAAGCAAATCTGCTACTCACCCTCATCTTTGCTCAGGAAAATAACAATTTCAGAATGTGGACTCCTTTGAAGGGGAAGAGGGAGCAGCATGGTTTCATGGCATGGTGGAAAAGCACTTTGTTTTTGCTGAGCTCAAGCCTGACCTACCAATGTGAGGCTGAATGTGTTGTGTGGGATGGCAGCCAGCCAGCGAGTAGTAGGCCCCAAAGAAGCTCACAACCTGCTGGAGTGGGAGCCCCACGTGGGTCGGACTCTCTCATCTCCCCCAGAAGTGCTGGGTTGTGGAGCATCACGTGGTGAGACATCTGTTCCTCCAACCACCCTCCGTCCTCTCTCAGCCAGCTGAATGACCGTCTGCCACCCTCACTGATGGGATCTAGCCGAGCACATGTTTGGATAGAGACTTTGGAAAAGTCCATGTCCTCTTTAAAAATTGGAAACGGGATTTCTAGCTTTGTAAAGTCCTGAGAGCTTGCTGCGAGACTCTATTATATCATCAAACTCATGTAATTTACTCTGTTTTTCTCTTCTGTCTTCCCTTCTTTTCTCTGCATTCCCCATTCTTCCTCCTACTGCTTTTTACATTGCAAAAATGAGTAAGGAAGCAGATTTACGTGGTGTGAGATGTTGAGAGGAACCTTATGTCTCACTAGCATGGATACTGTGTCAGGGGGAAATGTGTATGTCTGTGTGTTTGAGGCCACTTGCACAGGACAGCAACCACAGGATCGTGGGGATAGGAGAGCCTGATGTCTGGAATACTGCAGGAAAAACAGCCAGCCTTGATCCTCATTCTGGGAAACAACAGCTGCTGCCAGGATAATTTTATCCTCTTGCTTACACAAGAGAGAAGATCTATTTTACAAACATCCCGTGATCTCCTGGACCCATCTATGCTGTCATTCCAGGTCAGAGTTGCATCACTGGAGTGGCAGGTCCATATTCTGATCTGCTTTTTTTCTCTCTTCCAGCAGACTCTTCCTGCCTTGAATGCTCTGAGCCTAGGCACCATATTATTTCCACTCCTGATTGAGCTGGTTATCACCGCATCCCCTTCCCAGAGGCCCTCTGTGACTTCCAGGACACGAGGAATGTTTTGCTCCACCATACTCAGTGTACTGACTCGCTTAACATCAAAAACAAGCAGTCATGGAAGAAAAGAGCTACTTTCCCTGCTTGCAGGACACAAAGCACTAAAGATAAGAGGGAATTCTCATGCCCTTATAAATTCTTATTCTTAAGTATTTGGCTTTTCCTGGCATTACACTTCTTACTGTCTGCTTGAGTGTAAAGAAAGAGACACAAATTAATTAAAAAAAAGTGTTTTCCCAGCTCACTGTCTTTCCACAGCAACTAGCTGCCCTGCTGCACCTGTAATCTGCCCAGTAGCTCCCAGATCTGCCCTAGCTCCCAGAAACACTTCCCAGGTAAAAGTTTCTCTAATGAGAAAACAGGGAGAAAGAAATCTCAAAATTCTTCTTAAATTTTTTGAAGCCAAGAGAAGAAAACCTGAATTTTTCACTTTATAATCAGGCACTTTGTTAATTTTCTCATTTCTTTGTTTGTTTGAAATAACTTTCTGGCTCCATATTTTCTTTTGAAAAAATCCAGAGAAAAAAAACCCAGAACCCAAAAAATCCCCCAAAAAACCCCAAACACAAGCCTTTCAGAGGAGCTAAAAATGAAAACTGTTGGCATTTCTAGAGAAGCAAATTGGCTTCAAAAGGGACAGAAAATGGCTTAAAGTCAAACAAAACCTTGTATTTCAAGAAACTAAATTCCCTTGAAATTGTGATTTCCTTCAGATTCTTCCAGTGCCAAAATTTGTCTCTCTTTTTTTTCTTTTTTTTTTCTTTTTAAAATCTTTTTCTGTGAAATTGCTAATCATACATTTTGCTCTGAATGATGGAAGTGCTGTGTAACACAGCCAAAAGCCAGAGCAGCCTTGATTGTCTCCTGAGGCTGCCCCACGGCTCTGAGGGTGCCCAGGAGGGTGGCTTTCAAGGCAAGTTTTTATTAGGTTAGCAACAGTCACTTGGCATCTGTGCAATCAAAGTATTCCCATATTTAACACTGAGCTGTGAATGCTGACAATCAGTGGGTTAATCATTATGGAAATACTGACTGATTCTCGAGTCAAATGTCAAGTAGTGCCAAAAAATCCCAGACAAAGGACAGAGAAATTCAGCTCTAACTAATGCTGTAGATAAAATGGTTGTTATACAAAAAAGTGTCTTCCAACACAACACTTGGGTCACAGCAACATCTGAACCACAAAGTCCACTGTCCTTCCTTGTGGAAAACAGTGAATGCCATTAGCTGTGATCCAATTTGAGCCAAAGTCAGGGCTTCTCAAAACCTTCAATGTGGGACAACTTATAACCCTGCTAACAAACTGTCCAGGCTGCTGGGGGTTATTTATATAGACATTAGAGAAAAAGAAAAAAATGGAGAACAAAAAAAGGTTTCAGAATTAGCTATGAATGAACTTAGAAACTAGAAATTAGAAGAGGGTTTCTAAGCAGCAGAGGGGAGGATGTCTGGAGCGTGTCCACCGTGAGTACAGTACTGGTAGATAAAAACCAGTATTAGGCTTTAAGATGATTTGCATGAGTCAATGGATGACACAAATGGCTGTGAAGAAAATGGCCAGGCCTCTTGATTTAGCTCTGCCTTTCTATAGTCCTGCTTACTGAGGGCTGAAGAACCAAAAATAGAGGCAATAGTCATAGCAGCCAATGCTTACAGACCCTTCTCAAAATATTTAAAATAAAGACTGCCATCTTCAATGGTGACTAGGGATTTTGAAGGTTTCCAGGTTCAGCTGCCCAATGTAGCAGAGTAACAAGAGCGTGATTTCACACAGGACAGTCATCTCTCAACACCAGTGAGCTGGATATACCACCGAGCCCTTTGGGGAATCTTGCTTCACCCATCAACTAATGCCCACAGGTGCTTGCCCTTAATCAGCCGTTTCAGTGTGGCCCAGGGCAGCACAGGGTGGAACACAGTAGCATTTTTTGGAGGGTGGGAAAGGAACTTTGCAGGGCAAAAAAGTTCCAAATATTATTTTCCTGAGTTTAATGTTGGTTGCAAATATATGATTCTTAGAGGGTAGGGAGAAGAATATGCAGTCAGGAGTGTTTCTGATCCTGCAGCACTGTGTGTATCTGTTGTTCACCAACTTTAACAATGGGGTTCCTATCACCTAATTTTGACTTGGCTTGTAACTTTGGGGCAATTCAAGTTATTTTTTCCAAATCACTGGCCATGGCAGGAGAGAGTGGCCATTGGTTCTTCAGGGATGGTTGTGAGGCACAGCTGGGATGGAGCTTGGAAGTGCTGCTACAGCGTGTGGAAAGAGGCTGACAGCTCTGGATGGCAGTGCATCCTTTCCGTCCTAAAGAGCATTCTTGGAGAGAGACAGTTCTCCTGCCCTTCAACAGCGGGGAATCCTAAATGGCCAGTGAAGACTAGATGCTAAATTTTTAATTAGAGAAAGGGCAATGTGGTCAATCCAATCTGAATAGAATATGGTCATTAACACATTAAAAATGCCTGGTGTCTTACAAATGCAAACAATAAAATCCTTTCAGGAGTGTCAATCTCCCTTTTCTCTTTAAATGTAACTGTATTTTTTTCTAGTACACGGTAACTTTTCAATACTCAGCCTGCTTCTCTTCTCTTCCTTTCAAGCTGCTGCTGTTACTCAGCTGGAGAGGAGAAAGAAGCTTGCTCTCTGTGCTCTACAAACAGTAGCATATCATTACCTTGTCCTCCATAAGGTTCTACCACTTAGGACGCTGTGCAACGCAAATCCTTCTTCATATCATGACTCTTCTTTGGTGGCTCAGAGAGGACTACAGCTTATGGCCTCACAAGGGATAATGTCATCTGAGAGAAAGGTGGGTGCCTCACCATTTTGTACCACTAGCCACGAGGCACCTAAAGGGGAAACTGGGAAACTAGGATTTGACCTCAGAATAAGTCTCTGGGGAGCATGCAGAGCCTAAGGGGAGCAGGTTCATACTGCCTGCAATATTTCTAGGACAGCTGATCTGTCTTCATAGAGTGGGTTGCTGTTATCCAGTTTGAAGTCAGGGGTCTGGACAAACTATGGTGAGAAGTACCAAGCCAAGAATAAAAAAATAAATTGGTTAGTAGCCTTGACTATCTGTCCAAACCATTGAACCACAATGCAAAACACAGAAGGACTGTGATAGCAATAACATCACTTTTATATATAGCCAGTTTTACTGCTAGAAAATGCTGTTTGTTATAATGGTGTTCTTCCTCCTGCCATCTTCCCATTTCTCTTTGCATCCAACTTCTAACTTTCCCTTAGACAATATTTTCTGGGGCAAAAAATTCTGGCAGAACTACCATAAACTCACCAATGTAAAAAAAAAAAGAGGAGGTGCAGAGGAGGGGTCCTGCAACAGCCCCGAGAAGAATGCACTCGTTGCAGACAACGACTGGAAGAGCTCAGTTTGTTGAGTTTAGTGAAAAGGGTAGGACTGGCTGCCACAGATACATCAGGGGCCTAAATATTGGGGAGGAAAAAGAGCTGTTTAACTCAAGTACAATGTTGGCATAAGAACAGCTGGGTACAGGCTGCCCATAAATGCATCTAGACAATGGGAACAGACGGGAAACAGCTATACAAAAGAGAGGAAAAAAAAAAAAGAAACCAAGTCATTTTCAGATTATAAAGTCATAGAAATGGAGCTGAGGAAGGCCTCCGGAGACCTGCTCATTTTGGGCTTTTTAACCTTTGGTAATATGACAATCGTTCCTAAAAGAGAAAATCGAAAGACCATTTTGTCAGTGTGGCCACAAGACTTTTCATTTACAGCTTACTAAAATGAAGACTATCCCCTGCTTGTCCTTCTTATTATTTTCCACATTTTGGCCGTATGTTTGCATATGAGAACATGAAATTCTAAAACTAATAATTTGCAATCATTTCACAGCCCTTCAATCTGACAGTGGTTCATGCATAATGGGGTGAGAACTATTGCTGTACTGTGATCCTCTGCTCCAAAGCCCTGTCACAAGCAGCCAAAGCATCCCTCATTCTTGATTCACTCACGAGAGAGGCTGTGGGGATGTGGTTGCTGCTAGCAGTAGGACTCAGACTTGATGTTTTCTCCCAGTACCAGGCAAGGAGGGAGACTTGATGGAATGTAAGAACTGAGTGCAGTAGTGGTAGTGATAAAGAACTTTCAGGCAGCCCCACCGCGAAGCAAAAGGAACATGAGACTATGAACAGGGAGGCCAGGGAAGTTTCTCTCAAGCAGTCTCTTCTGGCTGTTAGGGGCTGCATGGAAGGCCTATGCCAGACCCTCAGGAAGGTAACAGCTGACCCTGAGGGGTCATCGGGGTCTGTGGGGCAGTAGGTAAGGCTGAGGGAAAAGCAGCCTCCCCCTCCTTCACCCCTGTGCAACAGAAGGAGCAGCTAAGCTCAACCTTGGCTGCCAGTCTCAGCTCTGCTGTTTCTCATCCCCATGCTCCTGCCTTAGGACTACAGCAACAACAGTCAATGTCCCTGTGCTGCTGAAAAGTCCTGAGCCCCTGCTGAGGTGTTTTTGCTATGTACGACTTCTCTGTGCCTCTTACCTCCTTCCACCTGCTTGTCTTATCTGCTTAGCTGTCATCTTCTTCCAGAGCTGGGACTGGTTTTGGCAGTGGATAAAAAGAGTGCCCAATAACAACCAAGTCCTCCATCCATTTGGAGACTTGAGGTTTTACTTTCCTACAAGTAAATATCAGAAGGAGCTTTTTTTGGCTTCATGTCTCTGCCTCTGCACAGGAACCTCTGTCACCAGTGGCTCTCCAGACTGGGGTGAGCTAAAGTGTCAAGTCCTTATATTTCAAACATCCACATGTGCATTCTTTCCATGGGCTGTGAAAATACCCCTGAAAAACTCTTCTGGGGCTTAGAGCATTACTGTTCCAGTCTACACTGTCATTTAGTTCCCTGGGCAGCAGAGAAATCGGGAGTGGAGAATGCCAGATCTGGCTTTACTTTGGCTGTACAAATGTATTACTGAGTAGTGAAAAGTCAGGGAAAAGCATAAATCTCTTTGCTGCACTCCAGTGCTCTGGGAGTTTTTCAAGTCCCTCTGGAATCCAGAAGCAGTTTTCAGTTTGGAAGTCTAAATGTACTTTACTGACAGGGCCAAATCCAGTCTTAACACAAGGCCGTGGAAGTCAGGGGAGTTTCATTAGGAACGCGTTAGGAATTGCATCTCTGCTTTAGAGGCTATTTATTAGGGGAGTTTCTGATCCAGCCTGCCTTTATAAAATATCAGAAGTAATAAAGAACAAGCCTTGTACCAGTGTGCTTTCACTCCTCATGCTGAGATTATCAGATCACCGCAGACACCAAATCACTCCTGCAAGACAACAGTAAAAATGTTTTGCTCTGCTCTGCTGTTTGTATCTCAAAACTCCTGCAGACTGTTTCTGGAACAGTCTCTTTTATCACTTTTACCTCCTAATTAGCAAAGTGCCACTTTCTCCATTTCACTACACACCAAACAGAGCCGGGGACTGACCTATAGGCATTGACCACAGTGCACCCCCCGAGCCTGCTCACTGCTGCACAGTATAAGGGCCTGAATGTCTCACAGGAAACACTTGCCAGGCAAAGTCAAAACTGCAAGTGGAGAAATGCACTGGGGATTTATACTGCTGCACCCCAACAACTTCTGCATGCACCGAGTGGGTGTGTGTACTTTAAATGTATGCCTATGTGATTTACTTATTCAAGGTCATACTGGCAGCTCTTGCAAAGCCTGCAAGGAGGAGAATTAAAGTGTCCTAACACACCGTCTTCCACTAAGAAAGCAGAAAGGCAGGCAGGCAGGCTGGGCAGCCTCTGGAATTTGTGAGCAGTTCCTGTTCCAGTGGAGCTGCCTTGCTGGTGGACAGGTAGCAGCTGTCCCCATTGTGCTCTTCTCCCTTCCTTGTACCAGTCATGACAAGCTCGTGGCCCTGAAAGGTCGAGACACTGCTCAACTGCAGCAGAGACGTCAAATGCTACTCAAGGCTCCTGCAAAGCTGCTGTATCTCAGACATCCCAACTATTTTAAATTTAAACCAGAGCTTTGGAAGGCATGTCTCTCCTGCAGCATTCTTCCCATTGCACCCATGTGCACGGGATTGGCTTTCCAAACAACAGCTCTAATGAGGAGCTAGCTTTATTATTAATAAGATGGCTGTGTTTATGTAGTTTAAGTGATGTTAAAATTAAAGTGAAGTTATGATTCAGCTGACTTCGAGTTTTCTCAGCACCCTTTCTTTGCACACACAGTTTGCCCTGCACTTGTTTGCCTTGGCAGGGCCTGGGCTTAATAGTAACAATTTCATCTTCCATTTATAGGCATCTGCACACCATGTTATTCTTTTAAAGGAGAACGCTTCTCAGAGCTGATCAAGGGGGACATGTACAGCTATGCATGAAAAAGCAAAAAATCTTTTCAGGATCTCAGCTTCTTCACATAAGGAATAGCATTGTCTCTGCCTTTTGGGAAAAATAAGTAGAACAGAAAGAAAAATCCCATCTCTGACTTTGGATCTTGAAAAAGAAAGGAAAACAGTTACAAGCCTGCAATGTTTTACATTTAATGTACATGCTTGGCAAACTTCCAGGGCAAACGTAAGAAAACTGTAAACTGGTGGAGCTGGATATATCAGCAGTTATTTTCAATTATCACGTGGAGAGATGTATTCGTTCTTTTCTTACATATTTAGACTTCAAGCAACCATCGTATCGGTGACTGTCTCTTCCAAGAGACAGAGCTTGTGTTCCCACCTAGTCTTCCTGGCACCTGAGTGCTGTACAGCCCATGGAGAATTGCCTTTGTTCTCTTAAAGCCAGCCCTTCTTCCAAGTTTATCCTTTGAATCAGTGCTTGTGCTGGAGCTTCTGGATTATTTATTTTTTAAAATGTATTTTAATTTAAAAAAAAACCCAAAACACTTTAACGTTTAAACACTTTAAAAGGGTTGTAACAGGGATTTGACATTTTTGAAACCAAGACTCCAGGGAGATCTTTCATCTTTGCCTCAAATTTCCATAGAAAAGGAAAGAAACGCGAATGAGATGCTGGCTGCAGCAAGGCTTCATAGCCACAAGCATCACCTGGTGAAAGCAACCTGGGACATAAAAATGAGATATGTCCTCCCTCAGTGCCACTGATTTCACCTTAGCACAAGTGGAAAATTGAGCTAAACATGATAAGCCTGGAGCTTGTCATCAAACTGGTAAAATAAGGTGGATGGGGAATGATGGAGCCCTTAGCGTGCATGTGAGGTAGTTTTGCTTCAGCTAAAACCCAATTGCCTTTGCACTGTGAGCCTCCCTTGCTTTCAGCAAGAAGCCTTTCTCACCAGCCTGTTGCAAACCCACCAAAGGGCACCAAATGCTGCCAGCTCACTGGCTTAGTGTTGGTTGAGATGGGGCTTCTGGCTTCCCAGCATGACTTTGCTGAGAGGCATTCATCTTCACGAGCTACTAAGCAAGGCCCACTCAGACAGGATCTCAGTCAGCATGGGAGCTATGGGTGATGCTCAAGGCTCATAATAGGCAATTTCCACCATGAGGGACAACCACAGCAGCCATTACCTGCCTGATGTGGCATAACCTTCAGCTTCTGATGTCTCTGTGGCTAATTCTGGACTCCAAACTCATTCTAACGGCACATGGACCGAGGCCAATTGTATGAGATTCAACAAGGCCAAGTGCTGAGTCCTGCATTTGGGTCATAACAACCCCCTGCAATGCTAGAGGCTGGAGAGCTGTCTGGTGGAAAAGGACCTGGGGGTGTTGATCAGCCACCTGAACATGAGCCAGCAGTTGTGCCCAGGTGGCCAAGAAGGCCAATAGCATCCTGTCTTGTATCAGAAATGTTGTGGCCAGAAGAGCTAAGGAATTAATTGTGCTCCTGTACTCAGCACTGGCACTGGTGAGGCCACACATTGAGTACTGAGTTCAGTTTTAGGCCCTTCACCACAAGAAGGACATTGAGGTTCTGGAGAGTGTCCAAAGAAGGGTCAAGAGCACAAGCCTTATGAGAAGTGGCTGGGGGACCTGGGGTTGTTTAGCCTGGAGAAAAGGAGGCTCAAGGGAGACCTTTTTGTTCTCTATGACTACCTGAAAGGAGTTTGTAGCGAGGTAGGGGTCAGGCTCTTCTTTCAAGTAACAAGTGATAGGACAAGAGGAAATGGCATCATATTGAGCCAGGGGACGCTTAGATTGAATGGTAGGGAAAACTTCATCACTGAAAAGTTTGGTAAGCACTGGAACAGGCTGCCCAGGCAAGTGGCGAGGTCCCCATCCCTGGAGGTATTTAAAAGATGTGTAAATGAGGTGCTTAGGGACATTGGCTTGTGGTGGGCTTGGCAGTGTTAATGGTTCTACTCTGTGATCTCAAAGTTTTTTTTCTGAGTCTATGATTCTCATTTTTCTAACTGAGTCTATGATTCTATGATCTGACTTGCTGAGACTCCTCGGCAAAGCAAATGTGGGCTTGTCCTTTCTCTTTTCACTCAAGAACATGGGCCAATGCTGCTCTTCTGAGCTCCTGTGGTGGACAGCAAAACCCACAAGAGCAAGCTCCCAGTGACACAGCCAGTCTTTGCATGCCTTTCTCTCTAGGTGCCGTTTGACTCCTGTGCCTGTACGTTGTGTGACTCCACATGCGTCTCACATCCCTGTTCCAAATGTGCTTCCCATTTGCCAGGAACCAGATTCCCTGCTGTTTCTGGGGGACTTTCTCCGAGCTGTTCAGCCATGACCCGAGCCTGAGGCGTATTGGATGGCAGCTTGTGAATCTCACACTGCAACGACTGACCACAAACTGAAAACCTCCCAGTGGAAGACTGCTCTTTAGGAGTGTGTAATGCTCCTTTCCCAAAATTGCTGGTTACTCAGTCACTTCTGCATAAACAGGAACTTTGTCCCCAGGTCCTCTCCAAGTGCTGCAAGGCTGGCAGCTGGCGTGCTATCCTATCATCTTAAGACAACATCATCCCCCAAAACATTAGAAATGTGTGTTGTCCTGGCTTTCCAGTAACCAGATTCACTTGCACTTTCGCTGATGTTACCATCCCAGGAGTAAAACCGCCTACATTTTGCACAAAACTGGCAAGTTGGGACTACAGCTCTCCTCTGTTCACCCCCAGCCGATGATCTGCCCGACTCCAACTAGCAGCTCTGTGGGGCAGAGGCAGTAAGAATTGTGCAGTGATGAAGTCACATAGGCCCTATTTTAGTTAAAGATACTGCTTTTCCTTACAGACTTTGCCTCCTCCTTGGTGCTACTTTCCAAAGGACTAGCTGGGAGACTTCAGGGACCCTCAGCAGCAGGTGGCCAGCTGCTCACTCGAGCTATGATGATGCTGGAGATGGGGGAGTCTGGGGATGGGGGCATCCTTGATAGACTTACGTGGAGCTGTTGCTTTCTGTAAGCCCTGAATGCACAGTGCTCTTCTGTTTGCCTAAAGGTTGAGGGTTGATCTCTACTTCCAGGTGAGCCCTGGGGAATCCTCGCTGTGGTCTGTCAGCACAGACCTGAACAGCTGCCTCTTGGTTTTACCAGGGGGCTGTTACCTTTTTGGTGTTTGGGGCCTGGAAAAACACATGATCCAATCTGGAAGTTACTTTCAGGGGATATTTGGGGCTTTCTAAACAAGTGCTCAGTTCTGTGCAACTGATTATATGAATGTCATCTGATGTTTTTAGGGGTCTGGAACAGGGACATTCTCAGTGTCCTGTTCATTTTGTCTGAGGCAAAGGGCATGTGTCAGGCAGATGGGTGAGTTTATAATTCCTCATCTGTGTGCAGCTAGTGGGAGAATAGTCCTTTTACCCTTCTGTGTCCCCTTCACCTTCTTTCCTCCTCTCCAACCAACACTTTTCACTTCAGCTTTTCCTCTCTTTTCCATTATCTCTAACCTCGTCTTCCCTCACCCTCTCCTTTAAATGTCCTTCTACTCTCTTCTTCTACCCCAAAGCCTTTCTGCCTTCTAGCTTTGCCTCTGGTGTGGTCTCTAGGTGTACCAAGCCACTGACTCCTTGTTCAGGTGCAGCCTCTGCAGCTGCTTTGGCTTTCTCGACTTTTTCACTTTCTTTTCTTTTGGCCTCTCTCTAAACACCTGGAGATGGCAAACCTCAGAAAGACACCCCAGCAGAAAGGTTTCTAACCCAATGTTCCCTCAAAGGGAGGAGTTCATGTTCTTTTAGGGAAGTTTGTGGATACTCTGTCAGCAGAAGGGTTGCGGAGACCCACAGCACTGCCCTACAAAATCAGTCTCACCCCATCTGAACTGAGCAACATGCTGTGAAGAAAGCCTGCAGGCTCAAAGCTCTTCATTAAATGCCTTGCAGGGGATGATGGGAATTGCAGGGGGAAAAGAAATGAAACACAGAGGAGAGGCAAACTCAAGAAGAGATGAGCATCCAGGAGAGGCATAAATAAACCTTGTCAAAGAGGGGCAGAACGCAGATGAAACCTGCCATGGAAGGGTTTTGGGGTCCAAGTGAGAAGCAAAGAGGTCTATAGTGCTAGTTATGATATATCTGCAGTGGGTGTTAGGGGAGAGTTTGAGTGAATAAAAGAACATAAGGGTGGTACCCCTCCATCCCAAATTTGTGACAGGCTGCTCTATTTAGAAGGCATTAATAGGAAGTGAACAAAAAAGTTTGAGTTTTTTTTGGGGGGGGCAGGACAGACAGGGTTTTTTTGGTGACGAGCTCAGCTGTGTTTGAATTACATACTTTAGCTCTGCAAGTTGGAAAAAAGGATTGCTCTTGTCCTTTGAGAATTAGGCCTGAGGCACCAGTTACTCACTTTAACTGCCCAAGGCCTGGCCCTGAGTCTGAGGGAGACCAGGGAACTGAACAACATGGAGCTCAGAAATCCTAAACAACAGCTTCTGTCCTTGGGAGAGAAGACCTGCTTCTAGCTGATGCATTGTGAAAAAGTAGTAAGAAGACAGCTTGGTTTCAGGTCACTGCCAGGAAGAGAGAGACAAAGTGGAGGCAGTTCAGAGGAAGAATGACCAAAATGACCAGATGTGGCTGAGCTAGCTTGGTTTCCAAGCTGCAATTGAGAAAGTGAAATCTGCCCGGCTTGGCCAAATGACAGTGAAGTGCTCAGACTCACAATCAAGTTGCCAGGGCTTCATGAATAACTGTAAATCGGTTGAGAGAGGCAGTGGCAGAGTCTTGATAAACCTCCAGATTGCTGAAGGGCATAAATACCAAGGCTAGAGAGGAAACGATCTTGGCCCTGGACCAGGTCCTCACTCAGACTCATGGTTCTTCTGACTTCACCACTGCAGATGGCCATACTGAAAATGAGTCCCCGGCACGCCTGTAGCTGTAGCACAGGCTGGGCTTTACCCCATCACCATTGGAGCCACATGAAACATGAGAGCTCTTGTTCAATGTCATTTCCTCTTCTTCGGGTTCTGAACTGTAATCAACATGTGTTGGAATTGCCTGTGAACCAAAAGCTTGAATGCAAATCCCTGAAGGGAACAGAAAAATGCTGGCTTTGCAAAATGGCATAGCAGCACTGGGGTTGAATGTTGACCAGGGAATGGATAGTCTAGGTAGCCCACAGGACAGAGGAACAGGCTTGCCCATGGTGAGTAGGTTTTTCCTCCCAGTGGGTCAACTGAGGGGATAAACTAAATCTTTCTGAATTTGAATAAAAGCATCTAGTCCTATGCAAGCTCTCCACGTGTGATGCCGGTGGAGCTTCGTAAGTGAGCCTTGGAGTTAACATTGTTTTGATAAACTTGGAACAGATTGGTCTACATGAAATTTTGTTTCCAGGTATGTGGAGGCTCAGGCAAACATCATAACATTCATTATGCTTAAAACACATTTTCAAGATCTCCTTCCAAACCACAAGAGCAAGAAATGTCAAAAGCAACCAAACTAAGCTTTCAACATAATCACCTGACTCTAGAAGATGCGGCTTTAGACCTCAGGGATGACAAAACGATTTGTAAATAGCAAATGTTTCAAGTGTTACATCTGACCTAAATAACAGGAACGAGAACAGTTTCTGTTCTACAGAGAATATTTCATTCCTTCAATCTGAATTGAAACACGCCACTTTGATTTGGGATGATTTAATTTTTTTTTTTTAAATACTACCTTACAAAAAGACAGGTGAATTTTGAAATTAAAGGAATCATTAAGAACACAAAATCAAAGTCTCAAGGGAACACACTTTGTATACATTTTGTTTCAAAAATGTAAAAGCAGAATCTTGGGAGGGAGGTGACTTTTTTTTCTCTGCCTGCCATGTTGAACTTCACAAATTGCTTCAGTGATTCCTACTATTGCACCTCCAGCAAATTCCTCTCTGTGAACTCATTGACATGATATTCCCAAGGGGAAGCCTAGATCCAGTCCCTTTTGCTGAAGTGTCCCTGAGCAGGGAAAGATGATATACTCTATCTGCCACTACCTCCTCTCCCACTCAGAAACCTGCAGGGCTGTCTCTTCTCTTACAAGAAGATCGCTCTTTCTTCCTGGAATCTGACGTTGCTTTCTCAGCCCAGATGCATTCCATCAGTACAGGAGTGTGGAGCACAACAGACCTTGCAAAGTAGGTGGTGATGCACTACAGAAGAAGGCTGACTTCAGAAAACTTTGGATTTCCAGTGTCTGATCTGATGATAAGCTGATCTAGCTGGAGCTAAAAGGCAGACAGCAGCACCACCGTACTCAGCTGTCTTCCAAGCATCCTGCAGCCTTCTTTCTTGTGGGGGGAGGGAGAAATCAGAAAACAGCCACCACCACTGAGAGGAAAAACTGTGTCTTGTCTTGCATCGGTGAAATTTATGGGAATAAATAGAATGATGCTGCTCCACAGATGGTGGGTCAATAAAATGGACCTTATGTGGCCTCAAATCTTTGGTATTTTAATATACTTCCTGGTTCTGTAAATTACAGACATGCACGTAGCATTTAATGATGCATAGGAGAGACAGAACAGAATGTATTCTCCCATTGCCAGTGCCCCCTTTATCTTTGTTTTAAAGGCAGCCCCGAGAAGTCTTGTGCCTCTGATCCTGCTGCAAGTCAAACTAAAAGCAGGCCCTAAAAGAGGAAGCTGTTCATATTTATTTTAGTTAATTGCTTGTTTGCATAATTACTCCTTCCTAAATCCAATTTACAATAAAATCTTCCTTCCCATCAATACAGCTATTGTTACAGCTTCCAGCATGTCTGTCCCAACAGTCATTTCCTGGAGCTGGGAAGAGTGTTGTAAAGGTGAGTTTTACAGTCTAGCTTTGAATGTCAGTATGTCTGACCTACAGAAACCAGGTCAGAAAGCTTTCAAGTCAGCTCCAAGACCCACTTGTCTTCCAAGTCATTCTCTGTAATCTCTCTAATGAAGAAAGTGGAAGGGGGATGATGATGAAGATTTGAGGTCGGTGAGTGTAAAACAAGGAGGTCTTATAGAGGTAAACATCTGTTTTTTGACTTTGCCATCTCTAGCATAGGTGTATGGCAATGTGTGTCCCTACATATTAAAAAGAAACAAAAGCAGAACACTGTTTGAGTGTGGGGAAACAGTCACACGAAATATCAGCAATATGTTCTTTACCGTACAGCAGGAGGTACTCAGATGAGACTAAGACCAGGGAAGGTGACGTGTCTTTATAAAGCAGAGGTTTTAAAAAAGGTGAAAGAAAAAAACCCCTTGCACAGCCTCCTTAAACAAGGAAGAGTTTATTTTCCCAGCTAATTTCCCATCATATTGGTGTGGTCCCCCCCTCCATGTGCAAACAGGAGAAAAACATTGTGAAAACCTGCTTTGACCCGTGGGACACTGGAAGCCCTTGGCATCACTTACAGCGCACCTCGGCTTCAAGACTGAGAGATTTTTCCCCTAAAACTGAAGAAACACGTGAACTCCACTTCACTGAATGTTCACTTCAAGTCAATGATGAAGTAGTGTGCCCTGTTAGGCTAAGATGACAGCACAGGGCAAGGTTTATAGCTGTGAAAGTTAAAATGAAAGAAAATAAAAGGTTTGCTAAGCTGTCTTGAACATCATCTTAGCACCCTTTGGGATACACTCTTCCTCAGTCCAAGCTGAGCAAGACTGGCATGAGACAGCATTTATGGATGCATGCATGTCTGAAGAGCTAGCTCAGGGACAGCCCAAGCTCTGCTTGTTTCATAAACTTCACCAGAGAGTGTCTTTAAAAAAAAGCAAGGTTCCAAACTCGATGAGATGAAGGTCAGTGCAAGTAGGACGTAGCTGAGTCACTGACCTGCTGGAGTTGACCTCCAGATGAGGAGATGTAACTTCTTGAAGGATCTAAGATTTTAAATTGGTGATACCAGAGTAGCTGCTCTGGTTTTGTGATCTACTGTTTTGCCCTGGGGCCCATTCCTTTCCTTGCTGGCAATATGCAACACCCTGGTGGCCTCCAGATTCCCTTCTGTCAAGGACACCTGTCTGAGATGAAACTTGGATGAGATGCCAGGACACTTTGCTTTGGGATCAGCTTCAATGTGTGCCTGTACTGGGAACTGGACATGGCAAATGCATTGTCTGAACAGAAGAGGAGAGGACACTGTCTAGGTGACTGGTTAGATGTCTCTCAGCATGTCCCTGGAGTTCTACAGGATAAGCCTGGTGGTTGTTTCCTAACTGGCAGAAATGGCTGGTATGTCCTAGGTTGTTTCTGCCCCCACGTTTCCCAACATCTCTTCCAAATATGTAGGTATCCCAAGGAGGAACCAGTGCCTGTGGTAGTGTGGGAGGGGGAGAAGGGAGAGGGGAACAAGCCTTGTGTCCTTGTAAGCGTAACAGTTTAGTCTTTGCTCTCAGGGACACAAGCTGGCAGTTGGCTTTGTAGTAACTCACATGACAACAGCAATAACATCAGGCATAATTAGACAA